>NC_056743.1:1257395031-1257481266 GCF_019279795.1 Protopterus annectens
CCAGGCAGGGTTTCTCTGAGGACAAACCCGACATTTATGCCTAAGGTAGTGTCCAGTGTGATCCTTAACCAAACTATTCATCTGCCTACTTTTTATCCAAACCCACAGAATAAGGGGGAGAGAATTCTGCATTCTTTGGACATACACAGACAGCTACGCTTTTATTTGAACAGAACCAAAGCTTTCAGAAAGACAGAGCAATTACTAGTGGCATATGCTGCAGGATCACAAGGAAAGGCTATCTCAAAGTAGACTATTTCAAAGTGGATAGGCCACTGCATTTGTTTCTGCTATTCTCAACATGGCAAGCCAGCACCTAAGGGCATTAAGTCACATTCAACCAGAGCAGCAGCCACTTCAGCCGCCTTCCTCAGGGGAATAGCAACCAAAGACATTTTAGAGGCTGCTACTTGGAGTTCAGTGCACACCTTCACAAAGCACGATCACTTACCACTATACTCTAAATCCAGGGCAGGCTTTGCCACTGCAGTTCTGCAGGGCCTAATAGCCGCCCCTAATGCTATTTAGCTCCAGCCTCCCATCCTTAGCTTTGGGATTCAACCCAATTGTAATGACTGCAACAGTGAAACACAAAAAACATAGTACAGTTGTGTACACTTACCATAAATGTAGATGTTCGAGTGTATTCACTGTTGCAGTCCAGGTTACCCACCCGCCATCCCCCATTTCTTTGCTGGAACTTATCTGTACTTCTCTATTCTATACAACCTATGTGGTGTATTTGCTTGTAGATGAAGGCAAAATATATACTTTGGTGCATGCATGTTTTATTGACATATTTTTAGCCTACCCCTTTGGGGGCACCTGACATCTGGGGCAAGAAAAACTGAAGAAAATGGCGTCGGCTGCATCTTTTATACCCCTGGCGCACTGACGTCAGGGAAGAGGCGACAGCAACCGACGCCATACCTAGACTTTGGAATTCAGGCCAACTGAGGGTAGCCTGCCAGCAGGATAATCCAACTGTAATCACTGCAACAGTGAATACACTCGAACATCTACATTTATGGTAAGTGTACACAACTGTACTTTCTGAACTGTGTAAGAAGAAGTCACATATACAGAAGAGGGTGATGAAGCTTCAGCAACTTTTCTCAATGTGCAGGAAATCTAGACAAAGCCAAAATAATTGTGGGGTAAAGGCCCAAAATCAGGGACATATTTTAAATGTTGCTATAATAAACTTAGAAAGTTACTCCTCAAAGTGACGTTCAGTCCACAAAATAAAAACTGTTGCAGTGATGCAGAACGCCAGAAAAATTCACTCTCTCCCCACACAACAGCACTCCACTAATAACCTCTGCAGATGGAAATAATAGAATACTGAATACACGGCCAAGAAACTGAATCCACGGCCAAAAAACTCATAAATAAAACATTTATTGACACAGAAACTTTTAGCGCTTTCACTCACAAAATGTGAGCTTCATCAGAACATTGAAACAGCTGACACAAAATGTTTAAATGTAGCCATTGGCGCCAAAAATCAAATCAGCTTTTTAAAGCTAACGTACATACATAAAAACTCATGTTGTCACCATATATCTAAAATTCATAATTAACTAAATACATTGAATATATGACATATACGATTGTAAAAATATGAATGTTTAAATATAAGTACATATAAATAAAATAAAAATAAATAAATATATATATATATTCAAGTGTCAATATATTAACTATCATTGCCTAATATCTAGTAAAGGTTTGGTGGATATATGTTCATTCAAACCTGGTGGTTTTGTGGCATCAGTATATAGCTGCCACCAAACCTCCTTATAAGATAATAAATTTTTACTGTTACCCCCCCCACAAAGGTTTGGTACCACATTATCCAATATAGCAAATTTAAAATTATGATTTGCTCCAAACTTCTCTATATGTTTAAACCGGGCATTTTTTGGGTCTTGTGTCCTAATACTGTACAAATGGGAATAAATACGCTTCTTAAGATTCCTCTCAGTTTTTCCGATGTAATACCCTGAACAGGCCTCACACTTAGCCAAATAAATTACCATTTTTGAATTTTAGTTGCCCTGTTTAAAACGTATTTTAGTCATATTAATGTTATCCAAAATCATTCCTGCATCTTCATAAGTGGCACAGCACTGATTACATGCCCCACACCTTGACATATGCATGAAAGTCCTGTCGGATTTGGTATCTTTCAAACCCCTTTCTAGAAGTGATTTCAAATTCCTCCCCATTTTATGGACAAATATAGGTCTGGGACCCAATATATCTATCTTTTCCTGATCTGTCAACAATACGTTCCAGTTCCTAGTTAATATGTCTTTAATTTGATTAGTATGTGGACCATATTCCAGAATACATGCCCTATTATAAACTCTAGTACCATTTCCACTGTTCTTTAAAATTCTATTCCTTTGTTCATCTGTGCTCCTAGCACCTAATAATGGGGTGTATTTTTTCCCCATTGATTTATTACATATTCTTTGACCTCTCTCATCATTCTGACATCATATCCTCTGTCTTTAAATAATTCAGAAATATAACTTATTTCGTCTGTCATATCTCCGAAGTCAGATGTCATCCTTACTTCTCTAATGCACTGTCCCTTAAAAATGTTATACATTCATTTCCTAGGATGATTGCTACTGTATTCCACATATGAGTTTGAAAAGGTATTTTTTTCTATAAATCCTGGACTTGAAACCCACCATATCATTCGATATAAATGTATCTAAGTATGCCACCTCTGTTTCACTACTATCAAATGTGAATTTCAGATATTCACTACTCCCATTGATAAATTCCATAAAGGTATTAAAGGGTTCTTGGTCACCTTCCCATAAAATATAAATGTCATCTAAAAATCGTGAGTAATATTTAATATTACTGTAATATTTACTCTTAAACACAACCTCTTCTTCCCAGTCGAGCATGACTAACTTTGCAAAAATGGGGGCACATGCTGCCCCCATAACAACACCTTTCGTTTGTCTAAATAATTCACCCTCATAGTATATATAGTTGTGGTCCAGAACTATGGACATAAGTTCTGAAACCAGACATATTCTGTTCCATTCGAGAAGGCAGTGTTTTCTGATACTATTGGTAAAGGCCTCCATTCCTTCATCTTTATGAATACATGAAAATAGATCTATCACATCAATGGATGCGAACAAAAAACCTTGTTTCCATATATCAACTGGGTAGTTCATTAAAAATTCCCAGGAATCCTTGACCATATGGGTAATGCTACCATACATGTGCTTAAGCAAAGAATCCGCGACACCACCAGGTTTGAATGAACATATATCCGCCAAACCTTTACTAGATATTAGGCAATGATAGTTAATATATTGACACTTGAATATATATATATATATATATATATATATATATATATATATATATTTTTTTTTTTTATTTATTTATTTTTATTTTGTTTATATGTATTTATATTTAAACATTCATATTTTTAGAGTCATATATGTCATATATTCAATGTATTTAGTTAATTATGAATTTTAGATATATGGTGACAACATGAGTTTTTATGTATGTACGTTAGCTTTAAAAAGCTGATTTGATTTTTGGCGCCAATGGCTGCATTTAAACATTTTGTGTCAACTGTTTCAACGTTCTGATGAAGCTCACATTTTGTGAGTGAAAGCGCTAAACGTTTCTGTGTCAATAAATGTTTTATTTATGAGTTTTTTGGCCGTGGATTTAGTTTCTTGGCCGTGTATTCAGTATTATATTATTTCCATCTGCAGAGGTTATTAGCGGAGTGCTGTTGTGTGGGGAGAGAGTGAATTTTTCTGGCGTTCTGCATCGCTGCAATACTTAAAAAGTTGTTAGGATAATAGCTTTTGCTTTAGCATGTATTTTCTGAAGGATGTGAAGTCTTACACTCAAATAGCTGTCATTATTTAGTGACTTCAGTCCTCAGTGATTTGCCAGAAAACCACATTTTTTTATGAGGAACAGATCTTTTTATGAGGTGAAAATCTGGACATCCTGCAAAAATCTGAACAATTGAGAGGTATGTGGGAGATGCATGTTGACCTTTAAAAGGAAACAAGAGACTATGCTTTGTTAGATAACATAAGTGACAGTGGTTCAAACATCAGTGAGTGTTCTTGAAAGATGGTACCGTAGAAAGGGTCTACCACTGCTAGGGGAATATGCCATGAATGTTCCATCTGTATGGTTTGCTGAGATCCATGAAAATGTATTACTGTTTTAAGTGCTTATATAACTTTTTTTTTCCCTAGTAATGGTTCTTTGTACAGTGTGATAGTTTACTTAGTATTTGCTTGATACAGCATCTTTGTTCTGACTTCAGGAATTAACACACCTTTCTGCATATTGAACATTGTAATGAAGTCTCTCTCATCCCAGTGCAGTTTTACCTTAAAGGATTAGTCTCTTAATGTCTGTAATCGTGTAAGACTGTCTGACCTCTGAGTCTGCCTTTATTTTTTTTCTCCTGTTAGATCTGAGCGTTCCTCCCCACAGTGGCTGCAAGCTCTGAAGCTGAAGAAAAAGAGCCAAAATAAGTAAAGAAAGATTTTAGGTGAGTGATGAAGTGATGACGATGATGATGAGAATGAGTTTTATGGAAAACAAATGTTCCTTTCTGCACCCAACCAACAGCGTATAATATGTTGTTTGTATAACGCTTGATATTCTTCCTTGTTGCAGTAGTATTAACTTTTGAACTTCTCATGCAGAAGGCCTGATACCCAACCTGACTTCAATCTTTTTGCCCTTGTCCCTGTTGGCCATGTTGATGCTTTCTCAGTTATATATCAGCACACCTGTGGTATAAGACAGACATTTATTGCCCCAGTACAAGAAGAAAGAAACACTGCTGATGCAAGTGCTGAATGTCATTAGTTCATCAATTTGGCCTGCATTCCAAAGCACAGAAAACTACCCTGTAGGAGACATACATTTTCTTATTTAGGCCTGTATTTGTTTGCAGTGTTATAGTTATGCAAACAACAGGCTTAGCTCTTAGTTTCTAAAGTTTCCAAGTGGGATTGTTGTACAAAACAAGTACCCAGTAAAGACTTTTACATTCAGTTCAAATGATAGTACAGTTGCTGTCAGCAAACAAACTCCAAAGAACAATAATGCCACAGGCAACCAGCAAGAAAAGTAAAAAAAAAAAATTCCAGAGTACGATTTACATCAATCAAGTTAAATTTTATTAAGTTAAGCAATATCGTCCCTTCATACACATTCACAGAACTTCATCAGAACTATAGATTACCACCACGCACACAAACATATAATTTACATTCACAAACCACGTTTCAGTACAAAACCAGTTATTTTACACAATTAATTAACAAAGTAACCAACACAAATAATTAAATAAATACATTCTTATGAATTTGAAACAAGACATTAAAAGAATTAAAGGGTGTTAAGGCAATTACACTAACATTTATACCCAACTGTAAAAAACAGCCTCTTAAATATATTAAGTATTAGAATATGAAAATGAATTGAAACTAGGATAAAATCTATTCTAAACTGGTATGGCATTTAGGTATCCTCCATTAAACATACAAACTTTTGTATTATTCTAAATATACTATATGAGATATATATATATATATATATATATTAAAGCAACTCAATAAAAATCTATAGTGAAGCTAAAATGAAGCTAACTGTTGACCAGCAGATACTAATTAATAATAAAATTATTTTTAATATGGTGAAAATGTTGTAATAAGGTATCTAAAGTTTAGTTGACTATAACTTTAAAACAATATTAATTGACATGAATTTTGTTTAAACCTTGTGTTGGGCCTGCATTTAGCCTAAGATGCCGTAATAATTATTTGACTTCAGTTTTAGTTTCCAGTGCCCTCCCCTAGGGGCTCTCAATATTTTTCAAGAACTGCAAATTTAAAATTACATAAATCAGTAACACATTTGCTCACCTGCACCTTCCCCAAAATAGAGAGTCATCTAGGTCTATTTCTCCAAGATTTTGAACAAAATCACTCTGCATGCCTGAGTCCTTAATATCCTGAGACAGGGGTATAGACACAGTTCTCAGGCATTGTCCATGTATCCAAAGAACAAAGACACAATCAAGTCTGCACTGTTGGAACTTCTAAGGCAAAGGCCCATAGAGAGAGTACGTGACCCAGAAGAAAGTGTTACATCCTATTTGAGACTGTTCCTAATCCTAAGAATAGATATCCCTTGAAAGCCCATTTTAGGCTTAGGAAAGCTAAACAAATTCTCTCAGGTGCCAAAGTTCAAAATGCTAACCTACTACATGTTCTTCGTGTTTCACTGTTGCAGTCATTACAATTGGGTTATCCTGCAGGCTGGCTACCCTCAGTCGGCCTGAATTCCAAAGTCTAGGTCCGGTGTCGGTTGCTGTCACCTCCTCCCTGACGCTAGTGTGCCAGGGGTATAAAAGATGCAGCCAACGCCATTTTCTTCAGTCTTTCTTGCCGCATGGTGCCCGAAGCAAAAGCAGTTTGCAAGTGCCGGTCGGCCAACTCCTGGGATTTTCGTGTTCGAATTTCAGATCCAAAGTCTTCACTAAAAGCCAAGTTGCTCCAGACCAATGTCAGAAAAAGTTAATAATTGTATTTCTTGTGGGAAGCAAATACCTCATAAGGACTTTCATTCTTATTGTATTCCTTGCCTAGGCCCTGACCACGACGTTGCTAGTAGTCAGTTTTGTGCTAGATTTAACCAACGCACTATTAAGCGTCAGTACGATTTTGCATTTCACTATTTTGGCAGAAGATTTAACTATACAATGTCGTCGGATAGCCATCCGACTACCAGAATTCACAAGAAACACAAAGAAAAGGACAGGCATCTGAGGTCCAAAACCGACGATGAGGCTTCTTCTAAGCCAGTCGTCGGTTCGCCGGTTCTCAGTGAAGCACCTTCGCTGCCCCTGACGACCGCTACTTTAGACTCGCAGGCCACTACCAACACCCACATGTTGTCGACCAGGCCGCTGGAAGCTCAAAGTATTGGACCTTCGGAAACTATTCCCTCAGATGGGTCCAGAGCTGCTGAGTAGGCATCGGCTTCTGAGGGTGTTTTCAGACCTACTCAATTATATGTTAATTGATATGTTAAAATGACTTCAGCTTCAAAGGCAAAGGCTAAAGCACCTTTAAAGACAAAGAAACAAGTACAACAGCCTCATGGACAGGCCTCCATGCCTGAAAACAGATGCTCAAAATGGCCGAAGACCTAATTACTTTGATCAGGGGTTCCCATCCCCCTCCTGATAAGAGGCCTAGGCAAGAGACAGAATATGAATCTTCAGATCAGGTTTCCATTTCATCTGATTCATCTTCTGATCAGGAATACTCTCTTCCTCCCTATGAGGAATCTGATGCTGAAGAATCTATCCCTTCAGCCTCTCCTCCTGAGGATTATTCTTTTGGGAAACTTTACATACCAGGCAACTCTAAAACACCCACTCCTTCTAACCTCACTCATAGCACACCTAACCAAATCGCTGAAACTTTCAACAAATTTTTCTCAGACACTGTCACCTCTCTTGCTTCAAATTTATCTCCACAGTTCACTCCAACACCTTATAGCCTCAACAAAAATCCCCCCTCTTTCACACTGCAACCAGTTTCAACTGATCTTATCTTTACTCTTCCTACAAAACTCAAACCTTGTACACCCTCAGCTGATCTCCTCCCAGCTGAATACCTTCAAATTGCAGCCAAAGCAATTGCCCTTCCGGTCTCCATCTTAGTTAATCAAACCATAACTGAAGGCTTTATTCCAACCCTCTGGAAAGTCTCTCATATCATTCCTCTTCACAAGGGTGGTAATTCTATCGAGCTTGCTAACTTTCGACCCATAGCCTTACTTTCTCCATTAGCTAAAATCTTGGAAAGATGCATACATCGTCAACTACTTGACCATCTTCTCAAAAACAACCTATTAGCAGACTGCCAACATGGTTTTAGACCCTATCACAGCACTACTACAGCACTCTTGTCATTCACAGACCATATTAATAAACATCAGAGCAACAACCTGCTGTCCTCAGCACTATTCTTAGACCTCTCTAAGGCCTTTGATATGGTCAACCATTCCCTCTTACTAAACATCCTCAAATCATTTGCCTTGGACAGTCAAGCTATCCAGTGGTTTAAATCCTACCTAGATAACAGACAACAAGCAGTCCTTTGGGATAATCAAATATCATCTCTTCTTCCCATCACAATTGGAGTGCCACAAGGCTCAATACTGGGACCTCTCCTCTTTTCTATTTTTATTGACAAACTAAATATGTCCCTTCCTCAGTCCATATGTATACAATATGCCGATGACTCAACTCTGATATGTTCAGCATCCTCCCCTATAACGCTCCAGACCACTACACAACATGTCTTCACAGCAGCTGAAAACTGGTTCTATCAGCATGGCCTCTTACTAAATCCCAAAAAGACTATATTATTACTTTTTACCCCATCACAGAAATCTTTAACCTTTACCTTCGATATAATGTCAAACAATGGCACAATAATATCCCCTGACTCAACTACCAAACTTTTAGGTGTCACAATAGACCATAATCTCAACTTCGATGCCCATATTAACTTAACCATCAAGTCAGTCAATACAAACCTTGGAGCTCTCTATAGGCTCAAACCCTTCCTAACTACCTTAGCCAGAAGTACTTTAGCTCAAACACACTTACTCTCTACCCTTCTTTATGCCTCACCGATTTTCACAAACTTATCAAAAGCTAATTTCAGTAAATTAGCAGTATCCTATAATAATATTACAAGATTTGCCACAGGAGCTCCTTTTAGAACCCATCATTGCTGTAATCTGAAACAACTAGGCTGGCTGGAACTACAAAATCAAATACGACTACAGCAACTTACCATCACCCACAAAATCTTCTGTCAACCTTCTAACACCACAGTACTTAGTACCCCTATTACTCCATATAAAAATCTATCATCCTTGCGCTCCGCTACAAAGCTACTAGCAGCACCCTATAAATCCAACAACAAAGCTGGAGACTGTTTGTTCGCCAACTGTATTGCACCTATCTGGAACAAACTCCCTCATGAACTCACCACTATTATTTCTCTACCCACTTTCAAGAAGCAGCTAAAAACTGCTTAAGTCTCAATGGCTCTGTCCTTGTACTAACCCTGACTAAACTATTATTCCCTCTACCCTTTTCACCCCCTCAAACCTTTTCTAGGTTAGTATAGTATTAGTGTTTGAACCTTCAAAAATCAGCTAAATCCTGTGCTTAATTCTTATTAGCTCTGTCCTTTACAAACCTTGACTAAAACTTTCTATTCTCTATTTTCTCACCCTTATATTCTCCCTAAAAAAAAAAAAAAAAAAAAAAAATTTGCTTGCTGATTCTCAGTATTGTCAAGTATTTTTGTCAGTAATACTTATGAACCAGTTTTTTTTTCTTTGTATAATATTTCTTATTTGAATGTATAACATACTTGATTTTACTAACCCATTTTTATTGTGGAGCTTTTCTCCCCGGGCCTGTACTGAAAATGGACATGTATCCAGCTAGATTAGCCCGGTCAACAAATGTAAAATAAATAAATAAAAAAAATAAATGAGGGAGCATTTCCACTGGGAGAGCCAAGATTATTCAGAATCTAAGAAAAGGCTCAGAGATTTCCTTTTACTACCACAACACAGGCCCTTAGCTATTCCACCTGTGTTAGACATTATAGATGATGTATTTTCAGAGTCCAGTCTAACCCCTGACTCCTTACCTCCAGCTCCTGTTAAGCCGGATAGGTACTACAGGGTTCCTGACTCTCATAAATTTCTTTTCAAAACCCTGTTGCTGACCCAGAAACTATTTCTCAGGGTCCCAAAGGGGTCAAGGCTTCCACTGCAAAAAACCCTACTCCCTCTGTCAGGGATTCTAGGGCACTGGACAGATGGGGAAAAAAAGATTTACACTTCTGCTACCTTGGCTGTAAGGGCTTTAAATTGTCAGTTTCATATGCTCAAATATCAGCAATATATTATGTCACTGCTTAAACCGAAAATGTTGATACATTCTGAATGTGCAGAAAACAAAGAAATGCAGGATTTATTGCATGCAGCTGAACAAGTTGGAATGCATACTTTGCAATGTGGTTTTGATTCTCTGGAGGCCTCCTGCAGGGCCACAGTTAACGGGTTCTGTCATTAGGAGACATGCATGGTTAAAGGAACAAAATCTACCTGATCATGTTAAAGCAAAATTATTAGATGTTCCATTACAGCATGATTCTTTGTTTGGTTTTAAAGCAGAAGAGATGTTAAAGAAAATGGAGGACAAAGCTAAATCTGTGCAAACAGTCAATCATACTGGCCTGGGCAACAGGCACCTTCTCTGTAATTTGTGTGGGACTATTCATATAAACGTCTTCTCTCATCCCTCTTGCCCTTAGGGTAGTTCAGAGGAAAAAGGAGCACAGGACAAAAGTGCTACTAAGAGCACCTTTTTGGCTGAGGCAGTACTGATGCTGTCTCCTACTGAGCATAGTAAGGATGGAGCCTGTCCCACTGCCTCAGCATGTGGGCTTTCAGTCAACGTCTGAATTTTGTGATCCCATCAACCCAGTAACATTTAGGAACTATTCTAAGGCAAATGTCCTTCTAGTAAAACTTCCCCAAACTCGGAGAACACAGATACCTAAATGGAATTGTTCACAGAAACCCTGTACAATCATGTCAATAAATGCATAGGGACAGTTGTGCCCACCAGAAATAAGACCAAAACTAACTCCAAAAAAAAAAATAACACCTTGGTGGAATCCAAACATAAAAAGGTTGTACAACAAAAGGAAAAAAGTCATAGCGAAAATTAGGAAGTGCTATGCTGAGCATGATAAAGACACTTTCATCAAGCTAAACATGCAACTCAGAGGATAAGTTGTCTAGTAAAGTCAAAACTAAGGCAAAGATAGCCTTTCAGGCAAAGGGCAACCACAAGGCTATTTCAGCTATGTCAAAACCTCAAAGGCAGCACATAGTAGTGTGTAGAAATAACTGTAAATGGAGTCACCTAAGCGGAGCATGAAGATATAGGAAATCTGCTAGCTAACAGATTCAGCACCGGTTTTATCCCCTCCCTTCCCCGGATGCCCCCCAAGGAATACCATCAAACATGCCCCCCCATATCAATAGGGAGCAGGTCCTACATATGCTCTCTAAGGCCAAAAACACTACATCTGTGGACCCCGATAATATCCCAGGATGACTCCTAAATAACCTGAAGCATGACCTTTCAAGACTACTGGAGTCACTTATTAACCATAGCCTCTAGAAAGCCTATGTTACAATAGCCATCTAGCTCTCTGATAGGACCCAGGAAGTTAGGATAGTGAAGACCACCTCCACAAAGAGACCAGTCACTAGTGGAGTCCATCAAGGTTCTGTGTTGGGTCTGCTCCTTTTTGGCATGTACTTCTCTGAAGTCAAGGGCCTCTGGCTGACCAAGAATACAAATTATAGCAAACAAGGAGCAGCCATAGAATTCCACCCAAAACTAACATCCTACAGGAAGGACTCACACATGCAAATGATTGGTGCCAAAGTCACAGATTAAAACTCAATGCAAGAAATGCATAATAGCACCCTTTGGAAAGTCAGCCACCCTAAGAAATTTCCTCATCGATAACACACCCCTAAAGCAGAGCCGGTAGTCAGGGATTTTGGTAAGTATGTAGACAGTAACCTAAGTTTCAACCAACATGTGTCTAAGGCAGTGAGGAAATCATTCTATGTTGCAGAACAATAAGTAAGGGAATGCCATCTAGGTCAAAGGAAGTCATTTTTCCATTGTATTCGGCCCTCACTAGGCCTATCCTTGACAGTAACACCCCCCTTCAGTAAGTACTTGACTTGGCATGTTCAACAGTTGGAATATCCACAGAGTTTCTTCACAAAAAAATACACAGAGTAAACAGCATGCCCTATGCAAATTGCCTCAAAGCCCTAAAATCTATGCCTGGCATACAAGGCATCTTTAGATCCTGCTCGGATGGACCTTTTGCATGTATGCAAAATGAATAGCATCAGAATTACTCTAGCTAGGGATTTAAACTTTGTGACATGAATAGGACATGTTGGAGGGACAGGTATGTATCTCAGAGAATTCCCTTTTTCTGGAACAAACTTCCCATCCATGTGAAACAGAGCTCTTCCATAACTCCATTCAAATGAAACCTGCACTACTGGAAGAGAAACCATAAATATACCTCTGGTCTAGCACATATGTCTGTAATGGACAGAGGCAGGCCTGTAACACTTGCTCTGGCTTACATATACCACTTAAAATAATCTTTAAGGCACATAAACTTATGGTATACATTTGGGTAGTTTGGCTAGACTTACAAAGGCCAGCACATAATAAACTTGCAGAATACATTTGGGATACTTGGCTAGGCTTATAAAGGCTACAATGGTTATTAGCCTAGTATACAACTATGAAACTAGTTAACACCCCATCCTGAAGACACAAGTACCAGCAGCATGAATGATGCAACACTCATCCCATTTACACATGTTTACCTAGAACATGCTTAACATAATTGTAGATGTTTGAGTATGTTTAGTGGTGTATTAATGTTTCTCTCCACTTACACTTCTATTTCCTCCCTGCTACTCTCATGGAGTTAGACTGGTATTCAATCACCATTTTTACCACCTTCACTTTCTATAAAGTGCCTCCTGCAAAGGTTTGATTAGTGCATAGAGAGGGAGCTTTGGGTCCGTGAGCCAGTTGGCAACCCATCTCTTGATGGAGGGGTTTATGTTCAGGCTATTGAGCTTGTCTATAATACCTGAGTGGGGAATGGTGTCAAAGGCCTTAACGAGATCTAGGTAGGTTGTGTGGACCACCTTTCCCTCGTCTATAGCCTTGGTAACTGATTCAAAAAAAGTCCACCAGGTTTAGGAGGCATGATCTGCCCTTTACAAAGCCGAACGGGATAGGGTCCAGTGTTTGGATGTTCCCAGTGTCTCGGTTAATGAGATCCATGATGATGCGCTCCATAGCTTTGCAGACCAAGCTAATCAGGCTTATAGGACGATAGTTCCCGTTGTCCGTTGTGACTTCACCTTTGTGGAGCGGAATAACCGTTGCTGTGCGCCACTCTGTGGGCATGTAGCCTGTGGAGAGGCTGAGTTTAAACAGTGTGTTTAGATGAGGGGTTAGTTCATCTTTGAGCTCGTGTAGGACGCAGCCTGGGATACCGTCAGGTGCCATTGATGCTGTGTTTTTGGCTTTGGAGAGGGCTGTTTTAACCTGAGTGTCTGTGATTTCAGGGGCACTACATTTTTCCGGTATAGTTATGGGCCCTTTTGGGGGTGAGAGGGGGGTAATGTTTGCACTGAACCTGTCTGCCAGGATGTTAGCTATATCAGTCAGTTCAGTGTATTTAGTTATCTAATAATATTCAGTTATCTAATAATTTCCTTTCTCCAGCAGATAAATTATAAAAAAAAAAAACTTTTTGTTTGATAGTCATACCATTGTCTTACATTGTTCTCAACATTACAAACAATTCAAGTGATGGACATAAAGGGAAGTTAAATACACTCTCCCTATATAATAGTAATAGTTTGTTATTCTGTTGCTTGTCATTATCAGAAAGCATTCTAAAAAGCCGTCTAAAATTAATGTTCCTTGTGAAACATTTCAGTTCCATGAGAGTGTCCACCAAATCAGGCTTCTTCAGTGGTACAAAAGTGAGTCCTATAGCAAACAACTCACAATAAACAGGAGTAATCTGTAATTCGCTATAATTATATATTTTAAACCCCCCAGAAAATGAACATGTACAGTACCTGTGTTTATCCTTAAAAAGTTCAACTTTGTTTCTTCCCTTTCCCCTTACATGTGTTTGGGAAATTGTGATGTCCATTGCTCAAAGGATAATAATTCACCTGGTTGCTAGTTTGATGTTCATAATGCTGATTTTTCTTCTCCATCAAACTCTATGACCAATTCACCAATTAGGAGATAATGAGGTTACTCTACAAACGCTCAACATTGGTATCAAAATCCACCCCTGAATTAGTTGTGCAATGATTATCACAACTTTTAGATTTTCCACTGGGAATGGGGTATGCCCTTTTTTCATTATAATTAGTCTCATCCCATTTTAATTTATTTCCTTTCTTTCTCTTAATCAAGGTGCAGTGCTGCTCCACATTACAAAAAATGTTATAGTGTTCTTTGTATCTGTTAAATAAATTATTGGTTATCTCAAGTTCTAATATTCGAATTTCATTTTCTCATTTAACTATGTTCCTGTTATTATCATAATTCATCACTTGCATAAGCGCAAAACCCATATAGTAAAATATTTCTGTTAATTCACCTTGCAATAATGGATCCCTCCATTAGCCCATCAGGAAATTCTAAATACAAAGTCCCTTTAGGACCTGTCTCTTAATAATACAATCATTAAAAAAAGCATTACCAAACTGAAACCCCCTGTAATTTTTCAGGAGTTTCTCAAACCTGAAAATCTTGGTTTTTAAGAACTCATATAGTTCAAACTTCACTGCTGGCCTGGGGACTTAAGGTGACCTGCTGTTGAAACTATCAATGACCTGCTGTTGAAACCAAGTATTAATACTCTCTCCATGGCCACCATCAATACTTTCAACTGCTCTTGATTGTTGTTCCACACCTCTATTTGGGCATAAGTGCTGGGCCCTGGAGTAGCAACATTGTTGCCTCTCAATTTCCAGGAACCAAACCATTGGATATTTCATCAGATGCTATAGTTCCTTACATTTAATTTAAGCCAGTTTTAATACACCATTGATTTGCATGGGCTAGCCCTTGCTGTGGTAATATGATAAATGACAGCACCCAGCTTGCACCCATTGGCAAATTCAGTTACCCTTATGTCTTCGTTAGTAGTTTGGAGATCTAAGAAGTGGATGGCAAACAGAATGAATCCCAGTACTGAGCCCTGAGGAATGCCAGTAGTCACCATTTTACTTTTAGAAGTGGCATCTGCTATTTTAACCACAGGGGTTCTATGTGTCATCCAGTTTGCTTTCTCTGTTTTATAGCACAAGGATCTACATTTAGGCCTTAAAACTCATTTAGAATTCCAGCATGAAGAATAGAGTCAAAGGTATTTGCAGGATCCTAATATGTTTTATGAACTGCATGACCACTATCTACTGCTTCAGTGCCTTGTTTAAAGAAGTTTATTAAGTTAAGTAGACATAACCGCCCTTTGATAAAGCAGTGTTGTTGCAAGTGTGGAGTAGTAAGCACCTGGAGTTTGAGAAGGCAGCATAATGATAGCCATTCTCCATTCTTCTGGAAAATATCCTGTAGCTATTTTAACTTCAGCAGCTTTAGTAGGGTTAGTGGTGATAAGTAAACAACCAGTTGTACTGTCAGACCTCACAGGTGTGGTATTTTTAGCATTAGATAGTACAGCTAGAGCATTTTCTGTAATTATTTTTTTTTGTTTCATCAGACCTCATCTGTCCCAGCCCAACCCTAGTGCCCCATGTCTATGCTGTATTTTAAGAGCATCCTGTAGGCTCAGCTTGTCTGTGCTTCTACTGGGGAGGGGGATATTTTTGCCCTACACACTTCCCTTTCCCTGTCTCCAATGCTCATTGATTGTGTCTAAGGGCAACTCATTTATTTGGACCATGTGTTCCCTTAGGGAGCATATCAACATGCACCCCCCACCAATCCCTTCTCTGCTGCTCCCTCAGTTACCCTAGCAGTGAACCTGGTTTGCTGGGCTATAGTCAGGACTTTATCCCTCTATACCATCAGGGTGGCAATTCCATAGTAATCTGAACTCACCAAGAAATAAGGGGGATGGAAGGAGGGAGTGGCTACTGCATCAGTGGTCATTGGGACATCTACTGTTATGGTAAGTTTACTTACACAACTTTACTGTGTTCATCAGACTGTTCACTGCTGTAGTAGCTTTAGATATATGGTTAGATTATCCTAGCTTACTACATTTGGGAGGTGGAAGGGTCCAGAAACCCCTGGAGAATGGTCCTAGCAAAAACAGATCTCGACCCAGAGAAGGAATCAAGCTTGTAATGCCTTGTAATTGTATGCATAGAGGTCCAAGTTAATGCTTCTAGAATATTCTAGAACTCAAACCTTTCCAAAAAGCCATAGATGAAGCCAAGGCACTAGTACAGTGGGCTTTGAACCTGCCTGTTGTGGCGAGTAAAAAAAAGGTAGCCTGAGACATCCATTTGGAATTAGTTTGTTCTGACACAAGTTGTCCCTTCTTACCTTCACAAGAAATAAACGACTAATCCAAAGATCTGAAAGATTTATTTCATCAAGGTGGTACCTGAGTTGTCTGTGGACATCAAAGGTATGTAGTTGCCTTTCTTCCTCATTTTTAGTTTTGTCTGGACCAATGAGATATGGATGACTCACCGTAACAGCTTGCAACTCAAGTACTCTTCTTGCAGATGTCAGAACAATTAGTAAAACAGTTTTCCATGTTGAGAAACTCAAGCCATATTAACCTGTTCAGACTGAGCAAGTTCTAGCTTTTCTAACACAAAATTAAGATCCTAAGGAGGGTCCACCAATTTTCTTGGAGACCACTATGAAAAATCCTTTCAAAAATGTTTTGACATGAGAATGCATTGAAAGAAGAGAATTCATGAGCAGACATGCTGATATGGCCAAAAAATAAACCTTGTTGAAGGAGTATGAGAGTCTGTAGGATAGTAACTTACACAAATTTTGTAAAACCAAAGAACATCTTGACCTGAATGGTTGCTGGTTATGTTGTTAGCACCAACTAGAAAAACGTTTCCATTTGCTAATATATGACTTTCTAGTAGCAGGCCTTTTTGCCTCCATTAGTGTCTGCTGTATGTCCTAAGTAAACAGGCATGTAAAGGAAATTAAGACCTTAATCCAGGCAGTCAGCTGAAGTTGTTTGGGGTCAAGGTGTACCAAACACTTTTGACCTTGTGTGAGTAGATCTATTCTGTGAGGAAGCTCATGGTAATTGTCTCTGAACATTTCCAAAAGAAGGGAGAACCACTGTTGTCTGGACCAGATGTGAGTCACCACAATGATCTGAGGGATTCCTTCTGAATCTTCAGAAGTATCCTGGATATCAATATAAACGGTGGACAAGCATACAGGAATAGTACTGTCCAAGGAAAGGAAAAGGCATCTGTCTTCCAGACCTTCTTACTTGGAGTCCTGGTGCAGAATTTTACCATCTGATTGTTCAGAGAGGAGGCAAAGAGCTCTACTTGAGGTACTCCCCACAGATGGATCAAATCTTAGCCCAGATAAGGAGCTCATCCTGTAATCAGGACAGTGCTCTACAGTTATTTAAATTCTCCAATATTACTATCTAATGTAAAGTCACCCAAGTCCCTTCACATCAGTTATTTTTCTATTCACAGTGAATAAATAATGGAAACACAGTAACTGGCATATTTCCTGTGATTAAGGCACAACTCTACTTACCTTCATTACTTAGACCCCTGATACTTTTTTTTCAGCTCTCACCACCTGTGTAGGGCTCTGTCCATGCCACTCACCTACCCTACCCCCATTACCACCCGCCTCCAGCTCATTTCCTTTATACCTAAGCTTACCACACCCACACCCAACCTCAGCCAATCACGCAAACCATCACCACCACCCTCCTTTGCTCTGATATTACACATTCTACACATAGTACCACCATCACAAAGATGCTAACGTTCATCCTACCAATATACTATCAGGACCCCTACACATTCCACAGGGTATCTCTATACACTCCTACCACTTCTAACAAACCAAACATGTACTCCCCATGTAATAATTCTAACACTAGCACTCACCATCACAGTCCATCTAACCTCACCCTACTTCAAGAACATTACAATCCCAAACATGTCACCCCACCTCTACCTCACTTCTAACATTCACTAACTACCCTTACTCATCTCATTCTCACTCTTTAACCACCACCTATGACCTACACCCCTACAAATGCCTCCATTATGAAAGCAAATCTAGCGTATCCATACAATGTGACTTAGCCATCTCCAAATACCTACAAACCATAATAAACACTGCTATGCAGTGGCGATATCAACCCCAACCAAGGTCCAATAATAGGTCCAACAAATTACCAAAATCAGCCTAGAACCAATACTAGCCTACTTAAGAAACCAACCAATATTCTAATAATAAATCATAAGAAGCATCCTTAACAAAACCACTGAGCTTCATGCAACCATAGTATTATACTTACCTGACATCATCTTCCTCACAGAAATATGGCTTAAACCATACATTAAAAATAATGAAATACTTCCCCCTGGTTATAGCATAGTACGAAATGACCATACAGCTAAAAGAGGAGGCAGAGTCACTCTTCTATATCAGAACGACATCGATGTTGAACTGTTTAACATAGAAATCCCTGCATTTAATAATGCAGAGATCCTACTTGCTAAGGTAAGACTAAATACTCAAAAACAGTTAAATATCTTAGGATCATATATCTCTCCAGGAGATAACATCAAAACCCCAGAATGTCTCTCCACTGGACATCAGAAACCCTCCTCCATGAAATCACTATACTAGGTGACTTGAATATTGATTGGATCTCACTTAAATCATCCCACCCCTCAAATCATATTAACCTTTACAGCTTCTCACAGCTTATACAAACCCCTACTAGGGTAGACAAAACCTCAAAAAAGAATCATTACTAGACTGGATTCTCACCAACTGACCATCTTTCACCCATAATTTCGGTACACTACCCGACACTCTAAGCAATCACCTCCCAACCTTCTGCATCAGAGACCAAACTAAACTAACTAGAACTAGCTCTCTTAAACACATCAGATACACTAAAAACTTCAGGGCTGATGACCTTAATACAGCCCTTACACACTCTAACTGGTCCTCTCTTTTAACACTTCCTTTAGAAGAAGCAGTTGATTATTTCAACATTATCTTCTTAGGCCTTCTCAACCAACTTGCCCCACCAAGACAGATCAGCACTAAAACTATCTATGCTCCATTGCTTACCAGTAGCACTAGGCAACTTATGAAACAAAAGGACAAAGCATGGGACACCTGGTGCAAAAACAAAACTACTCCTAATAAGCAAACATTCTTAGAACTGAGACACTGTAAAAAAAAAAAAAAAAAAACAAATCAGACTAGACAAACAAAAATACTATAGTGAAATTCAAACTAAGCACAATACCAACCCACAAAAGTTCTGGGCCGCTGTAAACATTATTCTCCAACCAGGTAAATCACCAACTCCTCATCCAAATATAGACACCACTGCTATAAACACAGCCACCCAATTCAATTAGTTCTTTAGCAACTCTATACTAAAGCTGTCAACAGACCCACCCTCCTCAACCCCCACTATACTATATATCGCATCAAATAACGCCAGCTCCTTCACCCTTCAACCTGTACCAACTTACACCATCTATAGACATCTAACCAAACTTAAACCCACCACCCTAGCAGTATCAATCTACCTGCCAAATTCCTACAAATAGCCGCCAAGGCCATTTCCTACCCAATCTCTGTAATCATTAATAGCTCAAGCTCAGAACAAACGGTCCCACTTCTCTGGAAAATCTCCTACATTATACCAATACACAAAGGGGATACCTCCACTGACCTAACAAACTACCGCCCTATAGCTATACTTTCTTTACTGGCTAAAATACTGGAAAAATGTATCCACATCCAGATCCTAACATAGGTTCATAGGTAGATACTAGGCTATCTGCCCTAGGGCATTTATAAGCCTAGCCAGTACCCTTTAAGATTAGTTTACTGTGCCTCTGTCTAGCAGGGACACAGAAAAGATCCCAGGGGTGAATTTGCGATTTCCCATCCATGCGTCCAGATTTCGCTTGAAGAGGGTCAGCGAGGGGCTATGTCTAACATGAATTGGGATTCTATTCCAGAGTGAGGGGAGCCTCTGGGAAATGAATCTGTCCCTCCAGCATGTCCTATTTATTTTTGTGCTGATGTTTAAGTCCCTGGAGCGTGTAGCTCTAAAGGAATTGGATTTTTGAGGTGGAGCATGTCCATTAATTCTGGGTTTGACATGGCTTTGTACATCAGGCATAGATCACCTCTGAGTAGGCGGTAAGCAACTGAGTAGAGCTGGAGTTTCTTTAGTCGAGCTGCATAGGACATCTGTTTGTAGCCCATGATCCTCTTGTGAGGTACTTTTGGGGTCTCTCCAGTTGCTGCAGGTGTCGGGTAAAGTACATCCCAAAAGGGGCATTGCATTCAATTATGGGCCTGATGAGTGATGAGTAGAGGGGCACAATGACCTCTCTTGATCTAGATGCGAACCCTTTCATGATAAGGTGGGCTATATAGAAGGTCTTTCTAACCACTTTGGCAATGTGATTATCAAAGGAGAGATTACTATCTACGTTGGTCCCCAAATCTCTAATTACTTCTTCCGTACTTAATGGATTACCACCTATGTGGTAATTTGTGGGCACCTTGTTTTTCCCAAAGGGGATGACTATGCACTTTTTAGCATTTACCTTGAGGCCGTGGCTCTGGCACCAAGCATCCGTCTCTGTGAGACCCTTTTGGAGGATGCTTGTGTCGGCTGGAGATGTGATTATGGCCCCCAGTTTGCAGTCATCTGTGAACTTTGTCAGCCATAATCCCCCCGTGTTAGCCTGAACCTCAGAGAAGTATATACCGAACAAGAGAGGTCCCAGAACTGAGCCCTGTGGGACGCCACTTGTAACGGGTTTGGATTCGGATATGGCACCTGCGATTCTGACCATGTGGGTTCTTTCGCTGAGCCAGTTTGCAACCCATTTTATGATATAGGGGTTGATATTTAAGCTGGTAAGCTTATTTATGATGCCCGAGTGGGGTATTGTGTCAAAGGCTTTTGCGAGGTCCAGGTAGGCTGTGTGGACTACCTTGCCCTCATCTATGGCTTTGGTAACTGTTTCAAAGAAATCAACTAGGTTTAAGAGGCAAGATCTGCCCTTAACAAAGCCGAATTGGGTAGGGTCCAGTGTCTGGAGGCTCCCAATGTCTTTGTTTATGAGTTCCATGATAATACGCTCCATAGCTTTACAGACCAGACTAGTCAGGCTTATGGGGCAATAGTTCCTGGGGTCCATTGTGGCACCACCTTTGTGGAGTGGGACCACTGTAGCTGTACGCCATTCTTTGGGTACATATCCTGTAGTAAGGCTAAGTTTGAACAGTGACTTAATGTGAGGGTTAAGTTCTTCTTGGAGCTCATGTAAGACACAGCCTGGGACACAGTCCGGTCCCATATATGCTGTGTTTTTTGCTTTGGAGAGGGCAGCTTTCACCTGTGCATCTGTGATGTCAGGGAGGTTACATTCAGTTGGGATAGGCATTTGCTCCTTTGGGGGGAAAGGGGGGGGGGTTTGCACTGAATCTGTCTGCTAGGATGTTGGCTATGTCTGTAGGTTCGGTATATTTTGTACCATTATGCAACAATTCAGAGCATATCTGGGAGTTTCCACCCATATTCCTGACATAACTAAAGAAGACCTTGTGATTATCTTTAGTGTCTAGGGCAATTTTTCTTTCGAAACTGGCCTTTGATGATTTTATGAGGGATCGAAGTTCCTTGCTAATACTGATCAGAGATGCCTTCCCTTTTTGGGATTTTGCTCTGTCATGTAGTAGCTTCCTCCTTCTGTTGTATAGCTTATTTATGGCTGGGGTCCACCAGACAGGTCTCCTGTTTTTGGACGAGTGAGTCTTGGTTTTATTTAGGATAGCATGATCCATGCATTCCTGCAGGAGCTCATAGAATGCATTTGTAAAGGATTATGCGGATTGGGCTGTATTATCCTCTGGCCCGGGGGCTTTGAAGAATTCCACCTCAGTCTTGAGAAGTGCAAATTGGCTTTTGAGAAATTCTTTACCGTGATTTCCTTGGCTGGGGGTGGGGACGGGATATGGATGTCCAGGGAAATTTGTTTATGGTCTGATCTTACCATTGAGGGGTTTACCTCTGGTGTGGAACATAGAGTCCCCATGTTGGTTATGACCAGGTCCAACATGTTGTTCCCTCTTGTGGGAGTGGTGACCAGTTGTTCAATCGCATTAGAGTTTATAAATTCAAGGAACTGTTGGGCGAGGGCGTTTGGGCTTGACTAGTTTTCCCAGTCAATGTTTGGGTAGTTGAAGTCACCTAATAACATAGTGTTTGGAGAGACCTTCATATTCTGCAGTGTTCTCAGGAATGCCAAGTGGGGTTCCTGTAATAGGGAGGGTGTTCTGTAGCAGGCTACAAACTGAAAGGCAGTTTTGCCCGCTGTTAGTTGCACATGGATGGTTTCTGATGCTTCGTGCAGTGCCGCTAACCTGAAGGTGTGGGTGTCTTTGATGAATACAGATACTCCCCCTCCTTTTGTGCTTCGGTCCGAGTTTTGGGGCTGAAACGCATGGTATGAGTTATAACCTGGTAGTAAGAGAACAAAACCAGGATGCCAACAGTTATAGAATCCAATTATCAGCAAACAAATCCAAAACGACAGCAGCCAACGATATATTCCACTTTTTATTGACAGGAACAATTCTGTTCCTGTCAATAAAAAGTGGAATATATCACTGGCTGCTGTCGTTTTGGATTTGTTTGCTGATAATTTTTGGATTTCTACATAGCTGTTGGTGCATCCTTGGTTTTTGTTCTCTTGTATACAGCTCTTTTTATCCAAGGCTGCTTTGCTCAGTGGTGAGTTTCTTTTACTGCTATAACTTGGTAGTGCTGGGGTGCTCTCAGGAGCCTTGAACCAGGTTTCTGTTACTGCACAGACATCGATTTTCTCCATACTGAAGTGAGTCTTGAGTGCGTGCATCTTGAGGTTTAGACTTCTGGCATTGAGTAGCATTACCTTTAGTTTTTTTATCCTTGGGTTGTCTATGGAGGTGGGTTTGTCCTTTGAGCCTTGCCTAAAAAAGGCACTATGGGGGTGACAAGAGCCTTGGCCAGTATATGAAAGCCTAAGGGTGACAGGTGCAAGCCGTCCCTAGCGAAGCAACGTGGCTTGTCAAGCATGTCATCCCAGGCTGACAGAAACTGGATCCCCTTTGAATGACAGCAATACTTTAGCCAGTTGTTGAAAGTGATCATTTTGTCTTTATACTGTGGCATCATTCTTGGTGAGGGCAAGATGCTACTCAAGGTCAGGGTCATACCAGCCGGGGCTACATGATCAGAGAGCTCCTCTATGTCTCTTTTCATGTAGTCCAGGGAGGTACGTCTCAGGTCATTCACACCAGCATGGACAATGACAGAGTCATACTTGTACTTGCTTTGGAGTGACCTGAGTGCTTGCATTATGTGGCGGATCCTGGCACCCGACAGGCAGCTTACAGTGACCTTCTCCTTGTTCAGTCTGGTGAGCTGGACGTCAGTGTGCCGGACCCTAGAGTCCCCTATAACAAGTGTATTTGGTGTGTTGTTTGGCCTTAAGGGCTGTGACTGTGAGGCACACTGATTTTGTGAGATATGTGATTCGTGGGTATTGTTGAGGGGTGGCTGTTGCTTGGATATCTGCTTAGGAGGTCTTTGCTGTTTAGGCAGATTTTTATTTAGAGCCTCCGAGTATGTTTTTGTGTGTTTATGTGTTGGGTATGCAGATGCAATAGGTCTGTGTGAGACTGGATTTGTGGTGTCGGTGGTTACCTTTTCCTCCTGACTGACTGTGCCAGTCTTGGGTTGAGAGAGCTCTGCCTCCAGTTTGGCTGTGTAACTGCATCTCTCACATGTATTATAGTTTGTTGGAAGGAGGAGAGGGTTGTCTGTGTACATAAGGCAATTGTAACATTGCCTCAAAATTCCCAGATTCACCAGCTGGACTGGAGAGTAACCCTGAAACTGACCCTTAGACATACCAGATTAGTATAGGGAACTGTTTTTTTACTGATCAGATTAGGGAAGGGAACTGATTTTTGACTTGATTAGGAAGGACCAATCGTGAGCCTAATACTTATGAGAAGTCAAGGAGGGTGTAGTGCTTTAGTTAGTTAGTGTTTCCTTATAAGAGCTGAGCAAGTGCAGGGCTTTAGAAAGAGAATAGAGTGATTACTTTGAGAGGTTGAACAGTTCTAAGGGAAAAGTGAAAAGCAGACTTCGTGGAGCCTGGAATAGTTTAAACCTGTTTAGCGCAAAAAGAGAGTTGTAGGGTTTTAAGAGAGAGAGATCAAGGAGTTTAGAATTGACCAATAAAACTACAGCTTCTAGGTAGTAACCACTCCTCCAGGGACAGGCAGGCTGTTCAGTGTTAACCACTGCCACTGGTGAACACAGAGACTTCCCTTTAGCCCAAGCAAGCACTGGCCTTCTAGAAACTTCCAAACAGTTCAGAACAGCAAATCTGTAACTGAACTTTCTTAACTTTCAGAAAGTGGGAAAAAAGCAAGATATTTTCTTGTTTTTTTTTTTTCTTTTTTGTTGTAGTCTAAAGGTAGCAGAGATACACAAGCAGCAAAATATTCATAACAGTGCAATAAATGACCCCACACTTGAGTGCTAGGCCAAAATCTGGTAAAATGCAGTTTTTAGAGAAAAAAAAGATTTTAAATTAAGTGCAACACAGGAAATGCAGTAAACTGGCTCTAGATGTGTTCCAAGTACTGTTACATATATAAACTTTAGCAAGCCGGAAAATGCCAAAAAGTAGGCGGCAAAGCAGTAAAACTTAACAAAAAATCAGAAGAAAATATTTAAAATCACAAAAGTGGCTCCTTTTCTTCTCTCAGCATTTTCTCCCCTTGGTAGGTACTTCAGCAACAACTAGCAAGCCTGGAAAGATGCCAAAACCACAAGGCAGCCGGGTTTTAAGAGAGAGAGAGCTCGAGGAGTTTAGAATTGACCCAAAATGGCCAATAAAACTATAGCTTCTAGGCAGTAACCACTCCTCCAGGGACAGGCAGGCTGTTCAGTGTTAACCACTGCCACTGGTGAACACAGAGACTTCCCTTTAGCCCAAGCAAGCACTGGCCTTCTAGAAACTTCCAAACAGTTCAGAACAGCAAATCTGTAACTGAACTTTCTTAACTTTCAGAAAGAGGGAAAAAAGCAAGATTTTTTTTTTTCTTTTTTGTTGTAGTTTAAAGGTAGCAGAGATACACAAGCAGCAAAATATTCACAACAGTGCAATAAATGACCCCACACTTGAGTGCTAGGCCAAAATCAGGTAAAATGCAGTTTTTAGAGAAAAAAACTATTTTAAATTAAGTGCAACACAGGAAATGCAGTAAATAGGCTCTAGATGTGTTCCAAGTACTGTTACTGTTACAGATTTAAACTTTAGCAAGCCAGAAAATGCCAAAAGTAGACGGCAAAGCAGTAAAACTTAACAAAAAATCAGAAGAAAATACTTAAAATATCTCCTCTCCAACAATCTTCTAAGCATGCAACGCAACAACAACCAACCAGTGTCTGCAGTTTTCCTTGACTTATCAAAGGCATTTGATACAGTTTTCCATACAAAACTCCTAACATCACTCTCAGAATTAAAACTAACTATCCCCACTCTATTATGGTTTCAGGACTGTCTCACCCAACATCAACAAGCTGTTCAGTGGAAAGATTCCCTTTAGCCCCTACTTCCTGTTAAACTAGGAATACCCCAAGGATCAGTCCTAGAACCCCTACTTTTCACTACCCTCCAACAACTTCACATCAAGACCCAAGAAGCCCTTACATCCATTAAAACCTGGCTAACAAACTCCCAGTTAATACTAAATCCTAAAAAGATCCAACTTATGCTCTTCCATCCTTTCAAAGCAGCAGTGTCTACTCCCCCGTTCTCTATTACTGCATCAGATAATACCCCTATCTCCCCCATCACACAAACCAAATTATTAGGGGTCATTATTGACAATAATATGAAAGTTGACAAACACATAGCTTATACAATAACCTAAATCAACAAAAAAAAAATAGGTACTCTTTACAGATGCACAAACTTCCTAACCACCAACAGTAAAGTTACCCTAGATCATACCCATCGTCTCTCTACTTTACTGTATGCTTCTCTTGTCCTAATTAATCTAAATAAGAGCAATTTAAAAAAGAGCAATTAAAACTAGCTATCAGTATGCTACAACAAAACAGCAAAATTCACCACAAACTCCTCCTACCGCACCCACCACTGTCAAGCCCTAAAACAGCTTTCCCAACTGGAACTCCCTAACACCTTAGCTCTAAACCAACTTCTTCTACCTCACCAAATACTGTGACAATGACAAAACTCTATCCTTACAAAACCTGATCACCCTCTACTCCAATAACTGAGAACTTAGATCTTCTAACAAGGCACTAATCGCAATCTTCAAAACCCATTACAGCTCTGGTGACTCCCTGTATTACAGCAACATTGCCAAGACTTGGAACTCCCTACCACTACAAATCAGGGTATAACCTAACAAAACCATCTTCAAAAAACAGCTTATTTCCCACCTAAACAACTCCTGGATATGCAACTGCCTAGCACCTGGCTGACATATTCTAACACCTTTCCCCTACCCAGTATCCAACCTTTTCTTTAAAACTCCGGCAGGTGCACTATATTTATTATCACACATTACTTACCAACTCACTGCTGCCTACTCCCCACTGTCCCATCTATACCTATTAACTCTCCCCTAGACTCAGTTGAAAGGCTTTCCCTTAAAATCTCAGTGAACCTCATATGAACTTGTCTATATCTCCTCATTTGACCAGCTGGCTGGTATTTTTAGTTT
The DNA here is from genome assembly GCF_019279795.1 of Protopterus annectens. Classification (NCBI taxonomy): domain Eukaryota; kingdom Metazoa; phylum Chordata; order Ceratodontiformes; family Protopteridae; genus Protopterus; species Protopterus annectens. Next base: position 1,257,421,829 of record NC_056743.1, read on the forward strand.
TTCCTTTCATGTCTTATCTTCAATAAATCTTGAAGATTATGTCTACTAAACATACTGGATGAACAACAACTATATGTTACTACCTGCTATTCCTTTAATTGTATGTCCAAACCACTATGCCTATGTAAATATCTTATGCAATCATATGTTATTATCTGCTATATTTTATAACAGTATGTGTAAACCACAATGCTCATGCACCTTATGTATAGTACGTTAGCAATTGCTCTGGAGCTTTTCTCCCTGGGCCTCCACTGAAAATGGCCAGCTCTATCCAGTCGGACCTCCCCGGTAAACAAATGTAAAATAAATAAATAAATAAGTAAAAACCCTGATCTAGTTTCCATTTGTGAAAGTCTGACCTTGTCCTGCTCAGCTTGTTTGCCACAGAATTTTGCTCTGACAGAATATGGGATGCCTGCAGAGTGAGACTGTGCTGTGAAGGTATATCCCAAGCTAACAAGGCTAGTCTGAAAAGGGAGGATGATCTGTATCCCCTTGCTTGTTGATGTACCACATGACTGTGGTATTGTCTGTAACTATTTTAAGAGGTCCAGGAAACAAAAGATAATTCAGAGAGTTGAATGCCTTGATCAAGGCAGTCATCTCTTTAACATTTATGTGATTTCATTTATCCTTGGTGACCCATGCACCTTGCACTTTTACCCTCCTGAAACTACTCCCCAAACAAAGTCCAAGGTATCTGAGGTGACTGACAGCTTTGGAGCAAGGAGGGAGAATGGACACCTGGATTTAAAGATATTTGCTGTCTCCGCCAAGTGATTTCTCTTCTGAGAAACCCCATCACTGGGATTTGAAAAGACAAAGGATATTGATACTGGGATCAAAGAGACTTCAGATAACTCTGTATCATTCCAGAAAAAAGAAGTGAGTTCCACTAAAGAACGCTCAGCAGAACAAAAAACAATGTAAATATTGGAAGAGTGTTGCACCACAGGTATTAGTATTTCATCTGAGTATTCAAAACTTGCTAAACAACCAAAATGGCAGAAAGACAGCTTCAAAACAACAGCTTCAATAACAGGCTTTTACCATGTTGAATCCACAATATATGAAATATAGAGCTTTGCTGTTGTAAAAGTCAAGTGGCATTGCAATTCCACAGCTTTAAAACATGTGGATGTCATAAAAACAGAAAAAAATGAACATAAAAGTGAAGAACCCTTCTGATGTAAACAATGGACAAGCCCTTTCAGCTTTTTCAAGTCTTCTTCAGATCCTGTGGAATTACAACACCACTTGACTTTTACAACAGCAAAGCTTTATATTTCATATATTGTGGATTCAACATGGTAAAAGCCTGTTATTGAAGCTGTTGTTTTGAAGCTGTCTTTCTGCCATTTTGGTTGTTTAGCAAGTTTTGAATACTCAGATGAAATATTAAAACCTGTGGTGCAACTCTGTATCATTTTCATATGGAGTTTTGTCAAGTGTATCATGAGAATCATAGATGCCATGAGACCCAAAATCCTGAGATTTCCCTCACAATGACTGATGTCTGAGTGGAATACCTTAGGAATAGATCTACATATAGATCTATTTTGTCCAGTGGAAGAAAAGCTATTTGAACTGAGGTGTCTAGCTGACAACCTGGAAACACAATATAATTGTGTGAAGGAGTCAAAAAAATTGAGTGTTCTCTTGGAATCCCATCTTTTGTAAGAGATCTCTCACCAAGACCTGACACTATGAAAAAGACTGCAAAAATAAGTTAGTCAAGTCATCTAAGTATGTAAAAATGTGGATACCCTGTAGCCTGCAATGAGCTTTAATTGGAATTAGGCACTTTGTTAACACTCTTGGCACAGTGGATAGTCCAAAGTGTAAGGCAGTGAACTAATAATGTGTTCCAGGCACACAGAACCATAAGAAACACCTGAAATCTGGATGAATAGAAATGTGATGATAAGCATATTTTAAATCTAGTGTTACCAGGGAATTTAAAAGAGGAATAAGTAGTAAAAGGTTGTGAAGTGACAGTATTTTGAACTTGGGAACTATGACAAACAGGTTTAGGAAAGAAAGAGCCAGAACTGGTATCCAAGCATCTTCTTTCCTTAGCACTAAAAAGATAACTGAGTAAAAACCTTTCCCAGCCTGGAAAGGAGGAACTGGTTCTATCACTGCCTGAGACAGTATGTGTTAAAGGACATGGGGAAATAAAGGAGTCTTGTCTGGTGGATGAGGAATTAAACCCTGGAAAGGAAAAATGTCCTCCCATTGCCATCTGCAACCTTTGATAAATGATCTTAGAACCCATTTGTCTGAGACTATCTGTTGGCAAAGAGAAAAGTGGAGATTTAGACTTTCTGGAAGGGAAAGGGACTGGCAGGGTGGGGGGACAAGGCCCCTCAAAGGTAATTCTGACTTGATGAACTGTCCTTGGCTTGGGTGGGGGTTCCTGAATTCTTTTTGGAATTCCCCTGCCATTTCTTCTTAAATATATTGTTTACCAGCATTGTGTTGAGTCCATTTATTTTTATTTTTTTGCCAAAATTTGATGAGGGGTTAGAGAATCCCATAGATAACTTTGGAAAAGGGGGGCTGAAAATCTTAAGACATTTCCTGCATCAGCTTACCCCTTTCATCACACTTTTTAATAACCTCTGCAGCAGAGGAACTGGAAACTAAATCTCACTGCAAAGGAGAATTTAAAATCAAATTTTTCATATCATCTGGGGGTTTCTGGGAATGCAGTCAGGCAGACCTCTTCAAAACAGTAACTGTTGGCCATAGCCCTGGAATAAGTACAAATGATTTTCCCATACTTATCAATAATTTTCCATCCTTATCAGAAAGAGTAGGATTGGAATTAACTACATGTTCATCAGCAATAGGATTAATTAAAGCTATAGCTGCTGGGTTGGGTTTGGGAAGAGTGTATAACAATTTAAAAGATTGAGGAACTTTATACAGCAGGCCATCAGAAAAACTGCAGGCAGTGACATACACACATCATCCAAAGCTGATAGAACTGAAGGAATGAGTGAAGTTTCTGGAAAATCCTTGTGTAACAACTCATAGTATTTTTCTGTGGGACTGAGAAACTTCAAAGTTCTGACATTGAAAACACGGACACATTCTGGAAAATAGTCTCAGAGAAAGAGAAACCCAGAAAATGAGCTCTATGTGTCTGATTAAGAAAACTGAGGAGAAAACCTTGTATATTGACCCTTCATCTTCCTGTCCAGATTCAAGATCTTGAATCTCCTCAGAATAAAAAGAGAAATTCCTCTTTCTTGTATCAGAAACCACCTTAAAAGGAGAATCAATAGCTTGAATTAAGCCCTAAGCCACATCTAGTAAACTACTCCTGTCTAAGAAAGTTTGAGGAGAAGGTACATGTTTAGTTTTCTGCTTCTTTTTCACAGAAAAAATGGGGCCAACAGAGTTATTAATGGCAGGAGCTTCCACAGGGATAATCACAACATTCTGACCAAAAAGAGAAGTCTTCCCTGTCCCTTCTCCCAAGACCAACATGAGAGGCTCTCTCCTACCGACTGAGGGGACCACAACAGCTGCAGAGAACGTAGTTAACCCCTGGTCCATAGTGGCTGTAGGTACTATGCCAGAGGGATCTGGGATAAAAGATAAATGGTCTGTGGAGCAAACTATAGTTACAGCAGAGTCAACCACCTGTGGCTGAGGCAAACTGCTATGATGCTGTGGTAGTAACGTTTGGTTAAGTTTTTCTTTTTCTGGCTGGAAGAAGGACTTACAGTGGGATCAGTAGTTTTTTTCTATGTTCAAGCCAAAAATTATGCAATTGCTGGTAAACATGTTAAGTCTTTAAAAGTCACTTTTTTCACACAAAAGAACAGTAAAAAGCACTTTAAAACAGTTTGTCAGCCGCCAAAAAAAAGTAAACTAAACACAATTTCTTCACAGAAAAAAAATGTTTTTCAAGTACTTTAAACAACTTTTAAACTGAAACGAAAAAAGTGAGCTCCAGTTTAAAAGTACAGGTAAGTCTCATGACAGTCCATTAAAACACAAAACTCCTAGCTTAAAAATAACTTTCCTAAACAGGAAAGTACAGTAAAACAACATTTTATTTAATATGGAAGTTCTTTTACCAATTAGAACTTATCTGCCCAACAAAGGAAGAGCACAAGCTGACCATCAATCCTCAAAAGACCACATAGGAGCATTCTCTTCAGTGGCAGGAATCTGTGAAGCGCTTGGCACTCAAACCTGTCCTTTTAGTCAGCTCATCTCAAGCTGACTGATGGTTTAAGCACATGAGAGGTGCCTTGAAGCTGTCTGGCTGTTATGTCCTTGGCAGGCTATAACCCATTTAAAGCTTCCACAGCAATGATCAATATAATGAACATCTGGGAGATTAATAGTAGGCTTAAAAAAAATCTAAGACCACTTTAAGTATAAAGTTAGTATTTGTTCTCTATGAAGCCTTGTCCCTGTGGAGAACAAGTTAGGACTGAATCACCATAGGAGCTTTTAACTCAGTCGCCTAGTAGATATCACAACAACAGTGTAAGGATAGTTTACAGAAGCATCACACAAAAAAGATGAATAGGTTAAGGTGACCACTTTCATTCTTTAATAATCCCAATAAAAACCTCTCCAGACCAACTTGATTTGAAAAAATATAAAACATTTAAATTGTAAAGTCAACACCACGCGTTCATCAAGAACCAATCAAGATATACTACTAATCCATGAATGTATCTAAAGCATCTTAAAAATATATAAACCATCATAAAGAAATATAGCTATACAAAAATATATGACAACACTTTAAAGTTAAATATATGAAACTTAAAAAAAATGTAATATTAATAGATTCATGCATCCAAAAATATTTGCCATTTGAATATTTGTTTCTCTAGTGTGTACGAGACTGCCTCATAGGCTGGATCTTTTTTGTTTTTCAGTCTCCTAGTAAATGTCAGAGCAATGAGCACAATAGTCTTCCAAGTTACAAACCTCAGCGGATGATTATGTAATACCCCTTTCAAAAACTGTTTAACTTGAGCATTATTCAACAAGACAGGAGAAGATTCAAGGGCAAACAACCAGAAAAGGCCAACATACATACCTTGATAGAGGAATATGAAAGGCCACTGAATAATAGCTCTTAGAAGTAATAAAAAAAAACAGATGCACCTGGGTGTGAAGAGGATCCTGGTCTTCTGACTGGCAAATATTTTCCAGAATCAAAGAGATATCCAAAAATCAACTTACCAAAAAATCTAAAAGAACACTGTTCTGGGCTGTATCATAGAGCTTAATCAAGCATGTTAATTCCATCAATGTACGGAATATCTTCAGAACTGAAAAATACATTCTCTCTGTTTTTTAAAAACATTTCTTGTTACATAACAAATAAGATCACCCTGCATGCATAATTAATCAGTCACTTCAATAATACATGTAAAGTCATAGAAAGGTTTTAAATCCTTATATTTAAAAATACTTAAAGTACTTGCTTTAATAATTATAAATATTAATGTAAACACACTTGTAAAAAATAAACATTAAAACAATTTCCTAAATCAAGTTATAATATAAGACCTACATATAACATTACAAATAGCTAAATTAATATATAAATTAAATTAAATATATATGAATGCACTTAAAAATATTTTCTCTAATATGTTTGAAATGTTTATTTGTTTACAATGAGTTTAAGTAAGGTGCAACTATCTTTGAAAAAGGAAAATGTATAACTATGTATATAGACATGCTAGTGCTAGGTGTTACAATGTAGCTGCTCTAAGAGCTGAAGCACTACTAATGCTGATTCTGTAATTTAACCCTGGGAGGTAGGAAGCATCAAGCAGTTATTGCTAGTAAAACCCTTCATACCCCAGTCAGAATTCCCATGCCCCCCATACTAAAGGTGGAAACATTAAAAAAAAAAAAAAGGAATTTTTAAAAAATGTCTACATCCCTTATAATGCCTACTCAGGGTGTTACTAGTCTCGTTTTCTTAATAGTGTATACATACTGATAAATTCTGGCTTTCAGAGCTCTTTTAGTTTTATTTGTGTAGAAGGCTGAGCATGTCATACAACTAGCAAGGTATACTACTGCCCTAGTGTTGCAGCCATGTTTGCATTTTGGGGCACTTACACTTTGGTAGATACTCACAGTAATATTAACTGAATCAAAAACATATCTACATTGATAAAATATGTCACATTTCTTCACCCTAATTACTTTTTTCAGCCCTAAGGTAGTTATAATCATTTCTCAATGTATGATTTTCAAATTTTAGCTTTCTAATACACAAAGTGGATTGTCAGCCAACTTTCAAAGTAAGTCTAGGGATCCACAAACTGCCTTCCAATTTATGTTCATAATTCTCTTTATGATATTATTACCTTTGTTATATGAGCTAACCTGTTTAGATACCAATCATGATTTTGCCAAAATGGTTGATTTTATATAAATATATATATATATATATATATATATATACACACACAAACACATACATATACTTATATTTTTTGGTTCATACCTCTGGTTACTATATTTCTCAGCCAAGATAACATCCAAGTAGCCAATAGAATCTGTACCCACTTTAATGGTATATTATAAAAATTATTCAAAGCTGTTCATATAAATGAATTCAACTTTTTTGCTGTTCATCCATATAAATTGTAAAATTGTCATCTAAAAACATAGTTAGATTTTAATATAGGAAGTAAACATAATTCACAAAATATATTTTGTTTCCCAGTACCATAAGATTAAGCTCCCATTGCAGCACTTTTAATTTGCTTAAAATATTCACAGTAAAAGTACACAAAAGTATTCTTCATTACCATCTGCATACACCCAAGAATATTATTATTGTATTTTGAAGTTAGAGTGTAGTCAATGTAAAATGCTTCTTGTAACCATTCCAGTCCAATAACCATAAGCAAGGCCATCACGTCAATAGTAACAAAAAACTCCATCTGTTAAAAATTTGCAGCCAGCCATCACATTTAAAAAGTATGGAGTCCTTAAGCACATGGGGTCTATTATAGAAAGTTTTTTTAACACTCTGTCTACATCACCAGAGGCTCAGTTTTTGAACCCACAGAACTATTGTACACATTGGAGGGTCAAATACACTTTTGTAGGTTTTGGGGATACCAAATGTAGAAGGAATAACTGATTGTTTCACTTTTAAGTATTTACATTTTGTCACAGGGAAGATGTTGGTGAAATATGTCTTCCAACCAATTGTTAAACCTTGTGTAGGCTATATTGATTTCATTTTTGGATACCAGACTCTAAAACCTACCATCATTCAAGAATCCTAACATTTGCTCAGGTAGTTGAAATAATCCATCACACACATGCACACACACACGCACACACAACCTACACCTTTATCAGGCTTCATAACTCATTTAACAGTATCATGTTAAGTTGTCAATCTCACCTTTATTCTTGCTGGATGGGTTCGGCTCCGACTCGGCCAATACTAAAGCTCGAGAGCTATTTTTACCGGCTTGAGGCTCCTCTATATCCCACAATGCTAGGTGGTAACTACTCAGATCTCGTTTGCCGCTTTAGCTGCGAGGTGCTTTTTTCTACCGGCTCTGCAGGTTAGTTTAATTTACTTGGTAAATTTCTCTAAAAACCCCTTAGTTTTTTATTCAAATATTGTAGTTGTTGTTGTTCCCTACGTTTCCATCCCTTTTAGCTTAATCCAGGTCCCTTTTGTCCTGTTAATTTGTTAGGCCTTTGGGCCTAACCCTTATTTTCCCTTAGTCAGTCAGTGTTATTTCTTGTGTCCGTGTGATTGACTTAGTTTTGTTAAAGGGGTGTATCTGTGTGTGCTTCTGTTTTTGCACTTTTATTTAAGATGTCTAAAGACACCAAGGTCTCAGGCTTCAAGAAGTGTGACTCGTGCTGTCAGAAAATGTCTCTGACAGACAGTCACACTTTTTGTGTATATTGCCTGGGACCTCTGCACCTGCAGGACTCTTGTTCTGTCTGCCATGCATTCAGTCCAAGAGTCCTGCAGGAGAGCAGGAACAAATTAATACTTAGAGGCTTATTAAAGCCTGAAGGCTCCACGACCCAGTCTTCGTCAGGGAAGCCTTCGAAGCCTTCCAGGCCATCGGCTCCAGCTTCAGAGCCTTCGACCGGAGGCACCAAAACTGCTTCAACATCGGCTCCGGCTGGAACCGATGTTTCTAAGAGTCAATCTGTTACCTCGGCTCCGGCCGGAGCCGAGGGTTCCATGACTACAACGGCTCCGATAGTAGTATTGGAGCCATCTACTAGAAAGAGGTCAAGGTCCCCATCCCTTGGCTCCATTCACTCGGCTCCGGGATCCCCACTTCTGTCGGAGCGGAGCCACAGGTCCCATTCCTCTCCGTCCTCCAGGCTGTCCGACCATGACTTAGAGAGGGTGGTTAGTAGACTTTTAAAGTCTCAGGCACTAGCCCAAATGTTGCATAGCCCTACTCAACAGTCAGTGGCAATACCCATCCCATTTTTGGTTCCTCCTCCGACTCCTTTGAGTTTGGAGCCGGAGCTTGTGGGAGCCGTGATTGTCGGCATGTCGGAGCCGAGTCCCCCCCACCTTTTGGCTCTGTCATCAGCTCCGATCTCCTCTTTGGAGGGATCTGGGCGCCGAGCTTCCCTCTTCGGCTCCGAGGGGGCGAGTGGCATCGGACCCTTGTCCGACCCCGTTCTCCATCTCGGAGCTTCGGCGCTGGTGAGTTCGGCCCCAACATCGGCCTCGGAGCCATCCCTCTCGGTGCCGGGAGGAGTCCTCGTCTCTTCGGAGCGGGGATCTTCAGCCCGGCCTGATCGGGGCGCCTTTGAGGTCATGAGGAGCGTGCTAGACCCTGTGTCTGCCCCAGGGTTGGCTCCCTCAGCTCCTCCCTCCACAGTGCCTGTGGTAGTCTCTACCCACCCTCTCGTTACAGACCGTAGAGACCCAATGCCTCAGGTTTCCCCATTGGGAATATCCTCCTCTTCCGAGGCCTCCCATGATCCGGCAGGGGAACCTCCTCGGAAGAAAAAATGCAAGAGGAAGCATATTGACTCCCCTGAGTCTATCACGTTGGATACCGACTTGGATGAGTCAGAAGGGTCCCCACGGTACCCCTCTGAAGATGTCTCCTTTTCTGACATACTTGAAATCCTTAAACAGAGGGGGAACTGGTCCACCCTCAACCCTTCCAAGGACGAGTCGGTTTACCTTGAGACGTTTGGTTCTCGCCCTTCCACCTCCTGGGTGTCTCCTCCCTTCTACCCCCTCATGGAGGTGGTGGCAAGGAAGGCGTGGACGGCCCCTGATACGGTGGAGCCTACCCCACGGAGGCCATCTAAATTCATCACAGCTCCTATGGTAAAACAATTCTTATCTAAGGGCGTCCCCGTTGATGCCATGGTGGTGGCCGCAGCCACTAAGAAGGAATTAGCTGATCCTTCAGTACCTGTCCATCCTCCTAATAAGGAATCTAGGACTATGGATAGGTATGGTAAGCGGATGTTTTCCTCAGCGACCTTTGCTATGCAGTCACTGAACTACTTGTGCCACTTCACCCGTCTTCAGAGAGACTTGCTCACATAAATGGGTGATGCTATACAGGATCCAACAGCTGAGGGGTTTCGAGACAAGATGAACTCCAAGTTGGCAACCCTAAAATCGATGGTCAACTCCTCCATGTGGCTTATCTCCTATGTGGCTGATGGGGCGAGTAGGGCCGCAGGTACAGGCGTAGCTTTACGACGTCACGCCTGGATGCGGCTTTGCAACTTTGCAGACCCTTTCAAGATATCCTTCACCAATTCCCCTTTTGACGGTTCAGCTTTGTTTGGACCTCAGGTGAAGGATATTTTGACTAGGTGCAAGCAGGAAGGCAAGACTCTCTCTGCCGTGGGAGTCCGTTTTTCCACCCCTTCCAGACCATATCCTAAGGGTCAGAAGGGGGGAAAGATGTGGTTCCGCAAACCACAGGGAGTCTCGCCTGACGCACGAGGTCAGTTCCCCTCTAAAGGCAGAGGGGGGAACAATAATAGACGCCGCCCTAGAGGCAGAGGGGGTCCGCAGAATCAGGGTAGCAGAGAGACTCTTTCTGACAAACCCTTTCACCATCCCTGAGGAGCTGCCCGACTGTCCACCTTCGGAGGCAGTCGGGGGAAGATTATCACTGTACCCAGAAGCCTGGCTTTCTCTCACTCAAGACAGATGGGTCCGGTTGATTATATCTGAGGGTTACAAAATCCCCTTTGTCCACACCCCATATCAACCAAAAGGGCCCCTTCCAGACGTTCCACCCAGTCTAAGGGAACGGGCAGCGCTAGAAATATCAAAGCTGCTCTCAAAAAGAGCTATCCAGCCAGTCCCGGCAGACCAACAAGGATCCAGAATTTACTCCAAATTCTTTTTGGTACCAAAAAAGACAGGGGACTGGAGACCAATATTGGATCTCAGCAGACTAAACAAGTCCGTAAGAAAAACAAAATTCCGGATGGTCACGCTACAGTCCATTCTACCCTTCTTGGGTCAGGACAATTGGTTCTGCTCAATAGACCTTCAGGATGCGTACTATCATATCAAGATGCACAGATGCTCCAGAAGGTTCCTCCGCTTCTGGCTGGGAGCCAGTCACTACCAGTTCAGAGCCCTGCCCTTTGGTCTCACTACAGCCCCCCCGAGTGTTCACCAAATGCATGGCAGTGGTAACGGCTCACCTGAGACGACAAGGATTCCAGGTGTTTCCATATCTAGATGACTGGCTCCTTACCGCCACCACCAGGCATCAACTTCTCCTAGCCAGAGACTGCACCATTCATACTTGCAAAGCTCTAGGCATCTCCATAAATTTCAAAAAATCTGCCTTGTCAGTCTATTACCTTCATAGGTGCCACATTAGACACAATTCATCTTTCCGCAAAGCTAACAGAGCAAAGGGTGTCAGATATCCGCAGACATGTTCATATTCTTCTTCAGTGCAACAAAATCCAAGCCAGGTTTGTCTTGAAGGTAATAGGTCTCATGGCGGCTGCCATTACACTCCTTCCCCTAGCTCGTTTTCACATGCGGATCCTTCAGTGGATGCTGTTTTCTCAATGGTCCTACCAACAGCTCCCAATGTCTCACAGCATTTTGCTGACCCAATCTTGCAAGAATCATCTTTCTTGGTGGATGTTCTCACCTCAAATTCTTCAGGGCAGATCCCTAGTTCCTTCCCCCCGGTCACCACGGTGACGACGGATGCCTCCCTGATCGGGTGGGGCATTATCAAGGCAGGACTGTCCAGGGCACGTGGCAACCTTTCGAATGCCACTTGCACATAAATGTCTTGGAGATGAGAGCAGTACTTTTAGTGCTGCAGGGCCTTCAGGACTCTCTTCCCACCGGGACTGTTGCAGTTCAGACGGACAATACGTCCGTAGTGTGGTACATCAACAAACAGGGCGGAACCAAGTCCTATCCGTTATGTCGAGAGGCACTCAGACTTTGGCAGTGGGCGATCTCTTCTCAGCGGTTTCTGACCGCAACGCACATCCCCGGGAAGTCCAACGTGATAGCGGACGAGTTAAGCAGGGCCATACTCATGCCACACGAGTGGTCTCTCAAACAATCAGTGCTGGAAGAAATCTTTCAGAGATGGGGTCGACCTTGCCGCAATCTTTTTGCAACTCCCCAGAACAGCAAGTGTCCCGATTTCTTCACCCTCTTCCCTCTACCCGGCCAACCCACCAGAGATGCTCTAGTCCACAATTGGCCCCGGGGACTTCTGTATGCCTTCCCCCCCTTTCCACTGATCACTCAATTAATTCAGAAAGCTACCACTTTGAGAGTCACTTTGATCCTCATTGCTCCGTACTGGCCTCGACAGATATGGTTTCCGTTCCTGCATCGTTACCTCTTGGAACAGCCTTGGCATCTGGACCCAGTGCCAGAACTTTTGACCCATCAGTCGGGTCAACTGCACCACTCCCTCCAATCTCTCAACCTCACAGCTTGGTTGCTCCACTTCCTACCCTAGCCAGGCTTCCTCTAATTTCCCATTCAGTCCGTAACATCCTTATAGCTTCCCACAAGTCTTCTACCAGAAGGATTTACAATAGCAAGTGGAAACGTTTTTCCTTCTGGGCAGCAACTAAAAACATAGACCCTTTCACCGTGCCTATCCAGTCTATTCTAGACTTCCTGGCAGAGCTTTTTCACTCTGGCTCTTCTTCATCTACGATCAGAATACAATTGGCGGCCATATCTAACTTTCACGTAGGCCTTTTGGACTCCAACATTATGTCCCATAAACTTTGCAAAGACTTTCTCAAAGGTATCTTTTTGCTCAAGCCCCCAATCAGAGATCCCCCACCTCAGTGGGACTTAAATCTAGTCCTGGCTTCCTTGATTCTTCCCCCCTTTGAACCTGCGGCTTCCTGTTCTCTGAAGTTGCTCTCATGGAAAACCCTTTTTCTAGTAGCCATAACATCAGCTAGAAGGGTATCTGAACTTCATGCTCTTTGCATTCGTCCTCCGTATTTAGTTTTCCATAAAGACAGAGTGTCCCTTAGGACTAACCCATCCTTTTTACCCAAAGTTGCTTCTGAGGCAAATCTAAACCAGACTATCGATCTTCCAGATGTTCATCATGCATACAGCTGCAGTCATAACAGATGGGTTCTCCTGCCGTCAGGCGGGTCCTCGGTCGGCTGAATTCCAAAGTGTAGGTCCGGCGTCGGTTGTCGTCGCTTCTTCCCTGATGTCAGTGTGACAGGGGTATAAAGGAACCAGCCAATGCCATTTTCTCCAGTCTTTCTTGCCGCACGGCGCCTGAAGCAGAAGCAGTTCACAAGTGCCGGTCGGCCAGCTCCTGAGATTACGAAAATTTGGAAACCGAAGTCTTCTTAAAAGCTAAGTACCCCGTTGGGGAAACTTTTCTTGCCTCAGACTGATGTCAGACAAAGTTAATAATTGTATTTCTTGTGGGAAGCAAATACCGCATAAGGATTTCCATTCCCTCTGTATACCTTGTTTAGGCCCGGACCACAACATCTCGGTCTGTCGCTTTTGTGCTACATTCAACAAACGCACTATTAAGCATCGGGCGGAGTTTGCCCAGCATTATTTTGGGAAAGCATTTAACTATACTATGTCGTCGGATACTCCGACTCCGGTTTTGTCTAAAAAACGCAAAGACAAGGACCGACACACGAGGTCCATGGCCTCTGCCGACACCACGCCAAAGCCGACTACACGTGGTCTGGTTCTCAGCGAGGCGCCTACGCAGCCCCTGATTACCGACGACACTTCTTTGATGGTGTCTCCTGTGACAGAGGTCGCAGGCTCCTCAGCCCACACCCAGACTACAGATACCGAAGCCACTCTTGGCGTTGAAACTCAGAATGTGGACAGCTACACAGGGCCCATCTCCAGGCCCCATGCCTAAGAAACAGATGCTTAAAATGGCTGAGGATTTAATTACTCTAATCAGAGGTTCTCAGCCCCACCGGACAAAGGCCCAGAGTGGAGGAGGATTCCCTCCTCTGATCAGGGCTCCATTATTTCAGAGCACTCTGATGATCAGGAACATTCTTACTCCCCTTTTGAAGACTCTGATGCGGAGAAGTCCATCCCTTCTGTATCCCCCCCTGAGGATTACTCATTTGGGGAAACTTTGCATACCTTAAGGGAACACTTCCACTGGGAAGGCCAGGATTATTCAGATTCCAAGAAAAGGCTCAGGGAATTTCTCTTGTTACCTCAGCACAGGCCTCTGGCTATACCTCCTGTCTTGGACATCCTAGATGATGTTTACTCGGAGGCCTGCCTTAACCCGGACTCTCTACCTCCAGCTCCAGTTAAGCCTGACAGGTACTACAGGGTTCCTGACTCACACCAATTTCTATACAAAGCCATGCTGCTGACCCAGAAACCATCTCACAGGGACCCAAGGGAGTTAAGGCCTCCATTGCCAAAAATCCATTGCCTTCCGAGAGATTCAGATCCTTAGAAAGGTGGGGAAAAAAGGTATATACCTCGGCTACCTTATCCATGAGGGCCTTAAACTATCAGTTTCATATGCTAAAATACCAACAGTTTTTGTTATCACAATTGAAGAGTAAAATGTCACAACCTGAACAACCAGACTTGAAGGAGTTGCAGGATTTGATGCATAGTGCAGAACAAGTGGGCAAGCATACCTTACAATGTGGTTTTGATGCTCTAGAGGCCTCATGTAGAGCTGCTGTTACAGGATCAGTCATACGTAGGCATGCCTGGCTCAAGGAACAAGCCTTGCCTGATCATGTCAAAGCTAAATTACTAGACGCCCCTCTTCAAAAGGATGTACTACTTGGTGCTAATGCTGAGGAGGTATTAAGGAAAATGGAGGAAAAGGCTAAATCAATGCAAACTGTGAAAGAATTTCTACAGGTTCAACCCCCACGTTTTAGTAGAAATTGGCCTTCCAAAAACTGGTCCTTTCTTGCCACAGACAGACCCCAAAGAGGCAGATACAGGTGCCCGAGGGGCAGAGGACAATCCCAAGGATCGTATAGAGGCAGACAATGGCAAGCTCCTACACAAAGAGGTGGTGAGGACAACTCGCAATCTTTCAGAAAGCAAAACCAATGACTTTCCCTTTGCATGCCAACCAGGTCTCAAATGGCAGCCCCTTAGGAGGAAAGCTGGCATTATTTTCAAAAAATTGGCATGTTGTCACAAAGGACAAATGGATCCTGGACATTATAAACAGAGGCTACAAATTCCATTTTCACACCCTTCCAAAAATGAGAGGCATGCCAAACCTGCCACACAATCAAAGGGCAGAGGCACAAAGGCAAATTACAGATCTCATAAACATGAAAGCTATTCAAGAGGTACCTATGCACGAACAAGGTCAAGGTTTTTATTCCAGGCTATTTCTGGTGCCAAGGAAGGGAAAAGATTGTAGACCTATTCTGGATCTATCCATCCTAAACACATTTCTACTCGTACCAAAATTCAAGATGCTCACTCTACAGCAACTTCTTCCCATGCTGGGCAAGGAGTCTTGGCTGGTAACATTGGACCTCAAGGAGGCATACCTGCATGTCCCAATCAGACAAAATTGCAGAAGGTACCTCAGATTTCTTGCAGGTTCAACCCATTATCAATTCTCTGCATTGCCCTTTGGCTTATCTACTGTGCCCAGAGTATTCACGAAATGCCTGGCATCAGTAATTGCCTACTGCAGACTTCAAGGGATACAAATATACCCCTATTTGGATGACTGCCTGATCCAAGCGGACAGCAAGCACATTCTTCTGAAACATCTGGCTTATGTAATAATGTTATTGAACTCTCTGGGATACACAGTCAGCAAAAAGAAATCAAGGCTAATACCCTCTTGGAAGATAATTATCCTGGGTGCCAATTTGGACACAAACACCCAGATGGCCTACCTCATGCCAGAGAAGCAGGGGCAACTAATTTAATACTTCAGAACACTAGCAAATTGCACCAGGCTGACTGCAAGGAAAATCCTGCAGGCTCTGGGATTCATGGCATCTTGCATCTTACTAATCCCATGTGCAAAGCTGCATATGAGGAAACTACAATGGTACCTGAAAAACATATGGTCTCAACACAGCCACAGTTTGGAAACAATAATACCACTAATTCCATGTCTGCAAAAGGAATTTCTGTGGTGGGCTCAAGCATGTCAAACAAACACAGGTCTTCCATTCAGCAAGCCTCAGGCAAATCAAGTCATCACAACAGATGCCTCGGACTATGCCTGGGGGGCGCACATGACAGATCGGTGCATTCAGGGCAAATGGTCCCAAAAAGAAAAGCACCTTCACATCAATCAAAAGAAATGCTAGCAGTAATAAATGCTATTATAGCTTTCAAGGACCTTCTACAACCAGGTCAACTATTGATAAGAACGGACAACACCACAGTTATGTGGTACATAAACAAACGGGGAGGAACACATTCTTACCCCCTATGCAGACTGGCCATGTCACTTTGGAACATGGCCATGGACTTACAAATGGAACTACAAGCACAGTACTTGCCAGGCAAGGAAAACACGCTGGCAGACAACCTAAGCAGGAATGTGATAGATCCACACGAATGGAAATTGCATCCAAAAGTTTTTACAGAAATAATCCAAGAATGGGGAAGGCCAGACATAGATCTCTTTGCCTCCCACAAGAATCATCAATTGACAAAATTCTGCTCAAGGATCTTCCATCCAAAGGCCTGGAGAGTGGACGCTCTTTCTTTCAGTTGGACATCAATGACAGTTTATGCCTTCCCTCCTCTTCCTCTGCTGCCCAAAGTTCTATTAAAGACCAAAGCATACAGACCAAAGATGATTCTCATTGCTCCGGACTGGCCAAGGCAACACTGGTACCCACTCCTGAGGAGCCTGACGCATTCCACACCATGGACCCTGCCTCTAATGCCTCTTCTTCTGACTCAGCACAGTTTCAAAACTCTTCACAGCCAGCTAAAAACACTCAATCTAGCCGCACGGAAGATTCCTCAGCATCACAACAGGCCCTACTCTCCAAGGAGGTGCAGGATGTCATTTTGGAGGCCAGAAGGCCATCAACTAGAAAAGCTTACTCCGCAAAATGGAAACGTTTTTGTGTCTGGAATGAGAAAAAGGGCCAGGATCCTGGAAAACTGAATTTACCCCAAATACTACAATATTTGGCTGAACTGCTAAGCAGTGGACTTTCTTTCTCCTCCATCAAAATCCATGCCTCAGCCATTTCTGCAGAATACAACACTGATCCACCTTTATTCTCTCACCCTCTCTTAAGACAGTTCCTCAGAGGGGCTAAGAATTTAAGGCCTCCAAGGAAACAACCAATACCTGCTTGGGATCTTAATTTCATTCTGGAAAAACTGACCTTGCCTCCCTTTGAGCCAGCTGCCTCATAAGATTTGCAATATTTGTCCTGGAAAACAGCTTTCCTTCTGGCTATCACCTCAGCTCATAGAGTTTCAGAACTACAGGCTCTCATGGCTGTCCAGCCTTTTATCATCTTCCATCAGGACAGAGTTTCCTTATGAACCAACCCGTCCTTTATGCCTAAAGTGGTATCCAGGGTAGCTTTAAATCAGGCCATACATTTACCTTTTTATCCTAATCCTCAAAACAAAGGGGAGAGATTACTACATTCCTTGGACATCCACAGACAACTGCGTTATTATTTGGACAGAACAAAGCCTTTCAGAAAATCAGAAAAGCTCTTTGTGGCCTATGCGGTAGGAGCTCAAGGGAAGCCAATTTCCAAACAGACAATCTCAAAATGGATAGCCCACTGCATACACTTTTGCTATTCCTTTCATGGCAAAACTGTTCCTACAGGCATTAGAACTCATTCCACCAGGGCCACAGCCACCTCTGCAGCCTTCCTCAGAGGAGTTCCTACCAAGGATATTTTGGAAGCAGCCACTTGGAGTTCTGTGCATACCTTCTCCAAGCACTACAACCTACCATTATATTCCAAATCTAGAGCAGGCTTTGCCACTGCAGTCTTGCAGGGCATTTTGGCTCCTAGTTCCACCTAGTGCCTACCACCCCTTTCTTAGCTTTGGGATTCTACCCATCTGTTATGACTGCAGCTGTATGCACGATGAACATAGTACAGTTTTGTACCTACCATAAATGTAGATGTTCGAGTGCTAATACAGCTGCAGTCCAGGTTTCCCTCCCTCCTTCCCCTCTTGGGACAGGCCTATAGGCTAACACATTCTCATACAACCTGATTGGGGTTTTCATTTATGATGTATTTGCTTGCAACTACTGTATTTTGATTATATTGCACTGCATTATCACACAAATTTATGTATTGCCTTCCTTCTGGGGGCACCTGACATCTGGGGCAAGAAAAACTGAAGAAAATGGCATCGGCTGGTTAATTTATACCCCTGTCGCACTGACATCAGGGAAGAAGCGACAACAACCAACGCCGGACCTAGACTTTGGAATTCGGCCGACCGAGGACCCGCCTGATGGCAGGAGAACCCATCTGATGTCCTTCAAGGATGCATCTGCAGTCATCACATATGGGTTGTCCTGCCTCAGGCAGCCCTTCGGTCGGCCGGATTCCAAAGTCTGGGTCCGGCATCGGCTGATGTCGCCTCCTCCCCGACGTCAGAGCGTCTGGGGTATAAAAGCGTCAGCCGACGCCATCTTCCCCAGTCTTTCTTGCAGCGTGGTGCCCGAAGCAGAAGCAGTTCGCAAGTGCCGGTCGGCCAGCTCCCGTAATTCAGCTATCCGAAGACTTCAAAAGCTAAGTACCCCGTTGGGGACTCATTCTTGCCTCAGCCGATGTCAGATAAAGTTAATAATTGTTTAACTTGTGGGAAACAAATACCTCATAAAGATTGCCTCCCCTGCTTAGGCCCAGACCACGACGTCTCGGCCTGTTCAGCCTGCGCTTCCTTCAACCGACGCACTCTTAGACATTGGTCGGAGTTCGCAGAGGAGCTTTTTGGGGCTAGTTTTTCATATAAAATGCCGTCGGAAACCCCGACTTCACATTTAACTAAGAAACGGAAAGACAAGGACCGACACACGCTGGCCGCGGTTTCAGCTGAAACCGTGGGTAGGCCTACCGCGAGTGTCTCGGCTGATGCCGAGTCCTTGGAACTTCCGAACCCTGAAACAGTACAACCGACAGCCTTGGCCCCGGAGGCTCCTACCGAGTCGGTTACAGAATTGCCTTCAGAAACTGGTGTTTTGGAATCTTCCGACACCATACCTCTAGACAAAGCTACACCAGCACGTGGTGCAGCCAGGCTTCCTGCATCCATGTCCATTAAGGCCTTCACCAGGGCTAAAGCTGCTAAACACACTAAAGCCATGCCTCCCAGGGTTATTCCTCAGGGACCCTCTTCTAGTTCACAGATTCTAACCTTAGCAGAGGACCTTATCTCTTTAATCAGGGGCTCTCAGCCCCATCCGAACAGGGGCTCCCAACCTCCTCTAGACAAAAGGCCCAGGGTAGATCCCCCTGATCCCCTATCCTCAGAGGAGGCCTCTGATGGCTCGGATCACTCGGACTACCAGGAGGAGGCTTATTTGGCCTACGAGGATTCGGATGCAGAGGAATCTATCCCCTCAGCCTCCCCTCCTGAAGAGCTCTCCTTTGGGGAGACCCTTCACTCTATGAGAGAGCATTTCAAATGGCAGGGCCAGGAATATTCTGATTCCAGGAAAAGACTAAGAACTTTTCTTCATTTACCTCAGCATAGACCTTTGGCTATACCTCCTGTTTTAAATGTCATTGATGATGTGTACTCTGACTCTAGTATGACCCCTGACACTCTGCCTCCGGCCCCTGTTAAGCCGGATAGGTATTACAGGGTCCCGGACTCACATAATTTTCTTTACAAGGCCCACTCTGCTGATCCTGAAACTATTTCACAGGGCCCTAAAGGGGTTGCAGCTGTTACTACTAAGAACCCACTCCCCTCTGCAAAGGAGTCCAAGGCTTTAGAGAGATGGGGTAAAAAAGTGTATACTTCTGCCACTCTTGCCATGAGGGCATTAAATTGTCAATTTCATATGATACAGTACCAAGAGTATTTGTTAGAAGAAATGCATAAGAAACTGTGTTCACCTGAACCCCTTGACCGCATATCCCTTCAGGATCTGGTTCATAACTCCCAGCAGGTTAGCAACCATTTCTTGCAGTGTGGTTATGATGCATTGGAAGCTTCATGTAGGTCAGCAATGACAGGTGTTGTCATACGTAGGCATGCTTGGCTGAAGGAACAATCTCTGCCAGACCATGTTAAAGCTAAGCTTTTGGATGCTCCACTGGAAAAGCAAAAGTTATTTGGTTCCACTGCTCAAGAAGTCCTAAAGAAAGTTGAGGAAAAGGCAAAATCTGTACAAACAGTTAAGGATTTTCTTCAAGTCCAACCGCCAAGATTCAGCAGAAATTGGCCTTCCAAGTATTGGTCCTTTCCGGACACAGAAAGATTTCAAAGAGGCAGGAACAGGCGTGCCAGAGGTAGAGGGCAAGCTAGGGGCTCCTACAGAGGCCGTCAATGGCAACCTCCAAACCAGACAGGCAGTTCAGGACCTGCAACTGCTGCACAAGGACAAACTCAATGACTTTGCTTTGACTCCACCAACCAGGGCTCAATTAGAAGCACCTTTGGGCGGAAAGCTTTCTTTATTCTCAAAAAATTGGCACAGCATTACAAGAGACAAATGGACACTCCAAATAATAGACAATGGATACAGGTTCCATTTCCACACATTGCCAAAAAGAAAAGGCATGCCAGGTCTGCCACCAAATCAAAGGGCAGAGGCTTTGAAACAAATCTCAAACTTACTACAAATGAAAGCCATAGAAAAAGTTCCTATTTCAGAACAAGGCCAAGGATTTTACTCCAGACTATTCCTTGTTCCAAGAAAAGAGCATCAATGGAGACCAATTCTCGACTTGTCCGCACTAAATACTTATCTCATTGTGCCAAAATTCAAAATGCTGACTTTACAGCAACTCCTTCCCATGCTGGGCAAGGGGTCTTGGCTGGTGACTCTAGACCTCAAGGAGGCATACCTGCATGTCCCTATCAGACAAAGTTGCAGAAGACACCTCAGATTTCTTGCAAGGTCAGAGCATTATCAATTCTCAGCATTGCCCTTTGGCTTATCTACTGCACCCAGAGTATTCACAAAATGCCTGGCATCAGTAATAGCACACTGCAGACGTCAGGGGATTCAAATATACCAATATCTGGATGACTGCCTTATACAAGCGGACAGCCAACAAACTTTGATAAAGGACTTAAATTATGCCATCAATCTTCTACAGGCCTTGGGATATACAGTCAACATGCACAAATCAAGACTTGTTCCATCCCAAAGAATAACCTTTCTGGGTGCGGATCTAGATACAACCACCCAAATGGCTTATCTCACAGAAGAAAAACAAAGACAACTACCGGATTACTTCAAGAATCTGACAAGACAAACTCAGCTGACTGCAAGGAAAATCCTGCAGGCCCTGGGTTACATGGCATCCTGTATTCTCTTGATTCCACAAGCAAGGCTACATATGAGAAAGCTACAGTGGTACCTAAGGAGTTTATGGACTCAGCACAGTCACAGTTTGGAAACTTTAATCCCACTCACTCCATGCCTTCAAAAGGAATTTCTGTGGTGGGCTCAGGCCAGCCAGTCCAACAGGGGGTTGCCCTTCACAAAGCCAAAAACCTCCCAAACTATTACAACGGGCGCTTCAGACCTAGGTTGGGGAGCACACATGGAGGGCAGAGGTATCCAAGGGCAGTGGTCGCGAAAGGAGCTACGCATGCACATAAATCAAAAAGAAATGCTAGCAGTGATGCATGCAATCGAGGCCTTCAAACTCTTTCTGCATCAAGGCCACCTACTAATAAGGACAGACAACACCACAGTCATGTGGTACATAAACAAGCAAGGGGGTACCCATTCCTACCCTCTTTGCAGACTGGCAATGAATCTATGGGATCTTTCCTTGAAACTCAATATACAGCTACAAGCTCAGTTTGTGCCAGGGAAAGACAATACACTGGCGGACAGCTTAAGCAGAAATATCATGGATGCGCACGAATGGATGTTGCACCCAGACATCTTCCAACAGATAACACAATCTTGGGGGAGGCCGGACATAGATCTATTTGCATCCCCCCACAACCATCAACTGAAGAAATTCTGCTCGAGGACATACCACCCACAAGCGTGGAAGGTGGATGCCCTCTCTTTCAGCTGGAGAAATCTAAAAGTGTATGCATTTCCACCTGTCCCATTAATGACCAAGGTGTTACTGAAGATCAGGACAGAGCAGCCAAAAGTGATTCTGATAGCCCTGGACTGGCCAAGACAGCACTGGTACCCACTGCTAAGGAGCATGTCACGTACGAAACCATGGCCTCTGCCTCTATGGCCACTTCTACTGACACAGCAC
Organism: Protopterus annectens; assembly: GCF_019279795.1. Lineage (NCBI taxonomy): Eukaryota > Metazoa > Chordata > Ceratodontiformes > Protopteridae > Protopterus > Protopterus annectens. Next base: position 1,257,443,765 of record NC_056743.1, read on the forward strand.
AGATACAAAACTCTGCATTCCAACCTGAAAACCTTGCAACTAACAGCGTGGAGAATACCTTGACTCCTCCTCAGGATAAGCTATCCCAGAGAGTGAAGGATATTATTATGGAAGCTCGCCGCCCTTCCACAAGAAAGGCATATTCAGCAAAATGGAAAAGATTTCTCATCTGGAACACCACAAAGGGCCTAGATGCGACAGTGATGAACATGGCACATATCCTGGAACATTTGGCAAAAATGTTCCACAATGGTCTGTCTTACTCTTCTATTAAAATCCATGCTTCAGCAATTTCAGCAGAGTACAATACTGATCCACCTGTCTTTTCTCATCCTCTCCTAAGACAGTTTCTAAGAGGAATCAAAAACATCAAACCTCCTCGGAAACCACCTCTACCTGCTTGGGACCTTAACTTTGTGTTGGAAAAACTAACACTGCCTCCATTTGAACCAGCAGCATCTGCAGATCTACAGTACCTTTCATGGAAGACTGCCTTCCTTCTGGCAATAACCTCAGCAAGAAGAGTTTCGGAGTTGCAGGCCCTGATGGCAGTGCAGCCATTCATTATTTTTCATCAGGACAGAGTTTCATTGAGAACTAATCCTACATTTATACCAAAGGTGGTATCCAGGGTTTCCTTGACTCAAGCCATTCACTTGCCTACCTTCTTCCCAAATCCACAAAACAAAGGGGAGAAACTGCTGCACACCCTAGACATTCACAGACAGACTTGGACAGAACTAAAGGTTTCAGAAAAGCTGACCAGCTGTTGCAATTTCCAAACAGACTATTTCAAAATAGGAAATTGCTGTTACTCCTTTCATGGAAAGACTGTACCAGCTAACATTAGACCTCATTCTACGAGAGCCACAGCCACCTCCACAGCCTTCTTAAGAGGGGTGGCTACCAAGGACATTTTAGAAGCTGCCACATGGAGCTCCGTGCATACATTTGCCAAGCATTACAATTTACCTTTATATTCCAGATCCAGAGCAGGCTTTGCTACGGCTGTCCTGCAGGGTATCTTAGCTACACCATCCTTTTCTTAGATCCTCCACCCCCAGATTGGCTATGGTATTCTACCCATATGTGATGACTGCAGATGCATCCTTGAAGGACATAGTACAGTTTTGTACCTACCATAAATGTAGATGTCCGATAGGTATGCATCTGCAGTCAGGTTTACCCTCCCTCCCTCCCCTCTGTGGTATTTCTTGGGTACTTACCCCTCTATTAGCTAGCTGGGGGGATCTATTATGGTGTATTTGTTTATATATATATATATATATATATATATATATATATTATTGCAAATGTTTGGATTTTTATTGCATTTCTCCAAATTTAGCCTTCCTAGAGGGCACCTGGCATCTGGGGCAAGAGAACTAATCCTACATTAGTTCCTACATGAGGAAGATGGCGTTGGCTGATGCTTTTATACCCCAGACGCTCTGACGTCAGGGAGGAGGTGCCATCAGCTGATGCCGGACCCAGACTTTGGAATCCGGCTGACCGAAGGGCTGCCTGAGGCAGGACAACCCATATGTGATGACTGCAGATGCATACCTATCGAACATCTACATTTATGGTAGGTACAAAACTGTACTTTATGACAGCAGCTGTATTAGCACTCGAACATCTACATTTATGGTAGGTACAAAACTGTACTTTTTCTTCCCTGATTATTCCAACATGGCAGAACAAAAGTTACACTTTCTGGATGTTCATCGCCGGCTTCGTTTTTATTTAGACAGAACAAAACAGTTTAGGAAATCTAATGAGCTCTTCCTATCTTATGCAGAAGGGAAAATGGGCCTTCCAGTTTCTAAAGTGTCCCTATCTAGATGCCTGGCCTCTATAATTACTTTCATCTATGAACTCAGAAATCAAAAGCTACCATCAAGACCTAGAGCTCATTCAACCAGGGCGTTAGCTACATCGGTAGCTTTTCAGGCTAGACTGCCAATAGATTCCATTTGTGCAGCAGCCACATGGGCTTCTCCTCATACCTTTATCTCACATTACAAATTGGATATGGCCTCCAGAAACTGGGCTAACTTTGGTTCCACCGTCCTCAAGAGTCTGTTCCGATGAGCCACCCAGGGTGAAGGTGCTAGGGATGCGGTCCCATCCAGCAAGAATGAAGGCGAGATTGACAAATTAACATTGAGAAGTTATGTACCTATCATAACGTTCCATGTTAGTTGTCTTCTTCTCGCCTTCTTTCTTGCGTCCCACCCTCTGTCCCCCTAGCCTGGACAGACCAAAAGAATCCTTTAGGATCTTCCTTCCCACTTTTTTCAGCCACCTCTATTGTCCCTTTTTTGGTAACTTTAGACGTAGGTCTATATAGAGGTGGTCTTTCTCTTTCTCCATCCCTTGGGGACCAGAGCTGCTATGGTTTTAGCTATCAAACGAGATCTTTGTAGTTACCGCCTAGCATTGTGGGATATAGGGCAGCCTCGAGCCGGTAAAAATAGCTCTCGAGCTTTAGTATTGGCTGAGTCGGAGCCGAGAATCGGCTCCGAACCCGTCCAGCAAGAAAGAAGGCGAGAAGAAGACAACTAACATGGAACGTTATGGTAGGTACATAACTTCCATTTTCCTCCTTACTTAGGTTGTATTATTTAGGTCTTGTGCTGTGAGCAGCTGCTGTTCTAATATCCTCACACAGCCTGTCAAACAAAGCTATAGAAGAAACCAAGGGTTGATTAAAGACACTTTTTCACCTCAACTGATGTCTCTGTTATGAATTAATTGAATAAGAGATCAAAGTTAAGTTTTTTGGCAGCAGGGACAAAGGTGAACCTTTTTATCTTCAAGGTTGTTCTCACTTATCTCTTCATCAAGTTCAGGCACTGTAATAAACTTTAATGAGTTTACTATTTTTAATTATAGCCACCTTAAGATAACAGTGCTTTATGGTGACTTGTTTTTGAAAGGGTTCTCCTTTATCCCTGCTGTCAACATGAATTTCTCAGATCTACTCATCGAGTTCAAATTATTTTCCAACAAATGTAAACTTTAATCTGGGCTTGAGGACTGGGGGAAACCAATAGTTGGTCTGAGAAACAAGTGGTCACAGCAGACTCACCCACCAGTGGCTGAGACAGACTAGGAGCTGGCCTGATACCAAAAGACTACTTTACAACCTTCTTCTTTTTATGTGCTGGGGAAGGTTCTACCACAGAGACTGGAGGTAGTCCATAGGTAAGCTGAAGAAGAATTGAGGTAGAAGAAGGTAGATAAATGCTTTCAGAAAGGTACTGTGGTGAGAATAAGTATGTAGGGGCAGTCAGGAGAAATAACAGAAAATGTTTAGACTAGCATATTCTGTTAGTGAATAAGGAGGTAATATAGAATGGTAATTAAGGGGAGGATCTAGAAGAGGAAGTGGATGCTATTCTGTGTTGTAAAATTATGTAATTTTGTTGGGTGGATATGGATGGTAGGTGGAAGTATGAGAATATAAGTGTAGATATGGGTGGATTTCGGGACAAGGTAGGGGCAGGCTGAACCACAGTGAGGGGTTCAGGCAGAAAAAAACTATATCTCATGGATTTAAGAAATGGCAAAATTATTTGTATGTAAATTTGATGTGAGCAGTATAACTGGGAAATATTTAATAAAAGTACAACTTTGTCTTGACTGTTAAACTAAGTAAAACCATAAAGCTACCTCTACTTGGTTAAGGAACACGAGTTATAGGGTGCTTGAGGCAGTAAAAACACCTGTTTTATTAAGTCTGACTGCTTGAATGAGTCAAAGCATTTAATTTTAGTATTTTTTTGGGAGCAATATATACCATAGGCCTGCTAACTTCACTAGAGAGCTGCTGATTTAACAGTATGTTCCCTTAGTTGGAGACCAGTCACTGTTTCATTTTTTAGGGGGGGGGGGTTAGAGGAGGCTCGGCAGAAGTTAGTGACTGAAGGGAATTGCTTTAACTAGGGAAGCTTTGCTCTATGAAAGTAGAATATGCTAATGTGGTAAATTAGCTTAAACCATAGCAATGCAAGGTCTTGGGAGGGGGGCTTCCAGGAGTTTCACTTTACAGTGCAGACTACTCTGTGCAGAAGTGAGAGAAGAGAGTATACAGCTCTAAAGATATTTCAGCAGTTAAATATGGTAAGTGATACCTGTCTTACATTAGTATAACTGAAGGTAATGTCCTTTTACTGATTTTAAAAACTTGAATGAAGTTCAGCTGTTAAAGTTCTTTTGTCAGGGAGAATTTCCTAACAAATTTTGCAGCAGGGTTTTCTGGTAACTATGTGCTCAGCACACTTAGTATATAGGGATACAGCTGGAAGAATTTGGAGTTACTTGTGTCAAGAATTGGCAAAGTAAAAAAAAAAAGTGAAAAAGATCTGCAAATAATGCCATAACTCTGCCATTGACCAGTGTTTTGATAAATACAGACAGTTTAACACATTGAGTATATGATCATTTGTAAGTTGCCTGACTCTTTCCATTTTTTATCCAAACTAATGATTTCATACTCACACAAGGTGACATTTTGGGCACAATCTGTGAAATGTTCTTTACTTTCACTTGTGAGGTAATGTCTTTTGAAACTAACAGTTATTTTATTAACCTTATGCAATGAGGTTATGAATAACATCAGAACTTTCTCTTGTAAACTGGGACTTACAGGGTTGGCTACTTCAGTGTTTGGATGGCAGGCATGTCTTGGTTCATATTCATATAGTGTGTTGAAACCTTTACTGTACTTGGATATTATCTGTCTTTTTTCTTTCTTACAGAATTCTATACGCTGTGTACATAGCTGAAGACTTTATTTGCCAAAACAAAAGCTACAAAAGTAGGAAGAAGCCATTTATACAAGGAATGCAATTTGAGACTGAAAGGGGTTTGGGGACTTTTTAATCACTGGTAACAAACTGTTAAAAATTGTATGCATTCCATTTTTAATTGATCGTTTTTATGGCACCTTTTGGAATATATGCACTTTGTAATAATAGGGAGAGGCTGTCTGTATAATGTTTTCTTTATTTCCACACCTTGTTTTTGTGTATCTGTATTTGTTCATGGAAGCTGTTTTTCTTGTGAGTGAAAGGACACATGAATGATAGTGATAATGCTGTATGCGAATGCTTGGAGGGATTCCTGCCAAATATGTTAAATTTTGCTTCTATGTATACGTTTAATTTCTTACAGCATTCCAGTTTGTTATAACAAATAAATAATTATTGTATGAAGAAGTTTGTGTTTTCTTTTTCCCAGTCTTTTTGCAGCAACTGCCTCATTTTATTTTGAAATCAAGCAGGAGCAGCCTGGAGAGACTTGTGCATAGCATCATTAATTATATACTATGAGATCCCACCAGCTGGGGGCATATGCTAATGCACCCCAGCCAAAGGAGCAACGTCTCAATATTTGTAGCGCTACGATAGAAGGATTCTGCAATTTAATATTCAGAGCTATTTGTTGTCAAAGGAGAGCACAGTTTCCTTCAAGAAATTGTTGATGTTACAACATGGCTTATGGTGACGAAATTTGTTTTGGATGACATTTTTGATATTTAAAAAAAAAAAGTTCTACAGAACTGTTTGCATTCAATTTGAAGTCTTTTACTTTTAAAGCTGTCTGGCATACAACGGGCTCAAAAAGTGTAGGATATCTTGCATTCTGTTAAGAAGTACATCACATTGAGATATGCTGTGAAATGAAAAATAGTTCCCGATCTCCTGTATGGGTAGGGAATCTGTACCACTGACATATTCTCTTAGTACTTTTTCTCTTTATCCTTGCACTAAGCAGTGAATCATTTTGTACATGTCATATTCATTCTTCCACATTAAATAATTCATTCCTAGAGTCTAGACTGACTGGGCAGTCATATGACATTTTTTTCTATAATGTCTTCTGTGGCCCCAAAACTGCTCTAACATGTCTTCCCTCTGGAGGTGTGCACTGGATCAGTGATGAGCAAACCATCAGTTCCAAGAAATCCTCAGCACCACCTAGAACTCTTGAATCCTCAGCAAGGCTATGACTTCTGCCATGTCCCTCAGTCTTTACTCGAGATGCTAATGGCAGAGAGATGTAGGAAGTCTGGCACACACTCAATTCCTTAAGGTAATGACCAGGTAAAGTCTCACCACCTTCGCAACAGCTCTATGTTACAGTCAGCCCCAGATCACTACAGATCTCTTGCACACATACCAGCTTGTCTGTCTTTTATGGTTTACTCCTGAAATTCCGAATCCGCTTCAGTCGACCATTCAGAATGTTGACCCGAAATGCTCAATTCAGATTTTTGAAACCGCAGCCAAGACGAAAATGAATACATCAACATCCGTTGTTCAATGTATTCGACATAGCAGGAGGTGATGTGACTCACCTTCTGCTGTGCACATTAATGTACCATTACACTCTACAGTCAACGATACTTTAATTCTACTATTTTGCCCCTCCCACATCCCCTACACATTAAATATACCAACTCTGAGATTGCACTACAGTGAGAAAATGGGCTAATTCCCTGTTCCTCACAGAACAGTGATATCCCTACACAATGCTGAACCCAAATACTCGAAGTACACTAACCATTCGCTGTAGTGTAGTCGATACATTTTGGTTCGACATTATGACGACTAGAAAACTGCCATTTGACCACATGCCAGTTGACAGATGCAGTTTCAAGGTTTTCAATGTAAACCATCTTTTATTTCTCTATTAGGCTACCAAATACACTTGAAGGCTTCTACTAGCAAGGATTGAAACCCTAAAAGTCATCTAACAACTATGACCTACGTCTTTACTTGGAAACTGAACTCCTTTTATTTTTCATAAATCCGGTACCCTCTTGACCTCTCTGAGAATCAGCGTTTTAGTGGGTTTTAAACATGTGCGTAACTTGGCTCATGTCCAGAGTGCAAACATTGTTAGCTAAAGAAATGTTTTCTGGCCTTGAAATGCAGCTTGTCTGCATGAATCTAGACTACGTTTCATCTTTCAGTTGCCCAAACTAACCTAATAGTTTTATAGCATTATCTAAACCATTCACAGTAACTTCCTTAGACTGTTAGAAATCTTTACTAAACTTGCAAGAATGACTTTAAAACAATTTGACAGTTTCCCCTCAATGGCTGATGCATGCTTTAAAAGGTCTCCCTCCCTTTCTGAAATCCTTCACTTCTCTGAGCTTTCAGACTCCTCTATAGAAATAGCTTACTGCCATTTTGCACATCCATCCCCTATCTAGCACCTACACAATCCAATCTTTTACATAACTGCAGTGCTCTGTAACTCCTCAGTGTTTTGATGCTTTCCTTTCTAGGTCATGTTTTTTGTTATAGGAAGTGGTCAAAAACATTTGTTTGTTCAACAATATCTGCCTAATTACACCAATTACTATTTTCCACTGTATAATATTACTGTGTAATTCTGTTGCATCAACTACGCCTTTGATCATGGATAAAAGCAGATCATAATCATAACCCTTAAGCCATAAATAACTCTGTACCTGAAGTCAACATATTTGCTGATCTGATGTGGACCGCATGCAATGGATTACTGTTTGGGCTTCCTTTTGAGTGCTAATTCTTGTTAGATTCTTGTTTCATCTAATTTCCATGCTCAGGAGAATATGCATGTCCTGTCTTTGCATGCTGTGACATAATGCACCATGTTAGGAAGGTGTACTCAGCTGCTGTACTCCTTATTTTCATGTGATGCACATTGATTTGAGAGAGAATTGCTCTCCTGCCTGAAAATTGGTTAACAACAGACTTGTGAATCCCTTAACTTTCAGTAAAAAAAAAGTTTTGTGCAACTTATAGTTGATAATATGTAGTAAAGTGAGTATTGGGGGCAGTAAACTTTAAAATATGTTAACAAACTCATGTACCTGCCCTCAGTTATGTTGTAGAAGTGGTATTAGATAGTAGAGACTTGTGAGTGTGTCAGTGAGTTGGGAAATTATTTGGTAAATTGATTGAGCATACCTAAAAGACATTAAAACAAAAATAGAAAATGTTATACTTAACCAGCTTTGGGATCATCTGTCTACATCAGGTGAATGGAGGGGCCATCCAGCAGTAGGGAAATGGTGAAAGCAGCATTGTTTTTCTTGTTGTTAGCCAGGCTGATGTCTGTTGAGGGTGTGCATATAAATAGTTCTTACTCACGGCTAAATCTTCATGCAAAGATGTTAATACTTTTAACCAGAAGTTAGGTACTGCATCTGGGCCTGGGCTTTTCAAATGAGAGGCTTTTCTTAACTTTGTTTCACTTTCTCTGCCTGTTACTTCATCCCATTTCATATCCTGCACCGTTAAACTCATTCTTCTTTCCTTTACTTCTCTCCATTTAGCATCTTTGTTGTGTTCCACAGGATCTTCATAAATATTTCTCCAAAATATATATATTTCTTCTTTTTTTTTTTGGTGGTCTTTCAATTCCTTTTACCTTGTTTCCCAGTTCTCTATAAAACATTTTGGGGTCATCAATAAATTGCTTATTTTGTACTTTTTCTTTATATTTATCTGTGTATCTTCTAAGTTTTTCTGTCTGTTCTGATGTTTTCAGTTTATTATTTGTGATAGTGCATGATAGATCCTGACTTGTACTAATACTGCGCATTGCTTTTATCACATCTACCTTTCTGAGTATTTCTGTTGAACTGTTCCCTGTTCTATACTCTTGTAGCAGTGACACTTCTTGTCATAACTGCTTTATAGCTTTCTCTATTCGCTACTTCCATGATAGTATTCGATTTATCCCCTTCCATTCCCTCATTACCCTGTTCTTGTGGTAGAACTTTATCAGTTATTAATTTAGCTGCACAGTAATATATCCTGTTTACTTCTGTTATGTCGCATGGATCTCTATGGACAGTCCTAGTTACTGTGTTCATTTGTTTTATCAAACTTCAGAATTTTTGGGTTTTATTGACCTTCTGCAGTCTATTTCTTTCACTGAGCTTAATATGTTTGTCTATCTCTATTAAATCAAGCAATTCTTCTCTTAGCTCATTTTCTTCTAAACTGAGGGCACCTTTTTGTTTTCTATTTCCTGTGAGTATTCTATAGAAAGTTCTATAGCATATTTCTGTGGCACATTCTCTTCAATTTCATCCTGTGCCGTCCGTTGCTCTGTCATATAAGAACTCACTGGCCTTTCACTCCTCAACTTCCCTTGCTGTCCAGCTTAAAGTGAACATTACTGATTTCCTGTGGAAGGCTCCAAAATATCTTCATATGGCACCTAACCAATTGCTTCCTGTTCCACTGGTTTCCCCCTAATTTAAATGTCCATTGCTCTAGCCTGTTGTGGTGCTTTCTGCATTAGATTTTCTACACTGAATGCTTCACTTCACACGTACCCCTTAACCTCAGTTTCTATTTTTTTTTTAACTTCTCCATTACTGATCTCCTTTTCTACTTTTCCTCTGTCTTCTTATTTTTTGTTTTGTAAAGTTTTCCATGTCAGGATTTCTTTGCCTGTATTTCTGTATTTCTCTTCAAATGTCTTTGGTGCTGCTGTTTTTGTATCGATTAGTTTTGCTTTCTCCTTTTCGTAGGTATTATACCATAGTAAATCTCTTTCTTTCCCATGTCCAAATTTCTTCTTCAGATGCTTCCTGATCTTCCTGTTTCTGCTTACTTTGGGGAATTGTTCCATTATGCTGTGATGTAACCTGTGTTAGATCTTCTACACCAAATCCTTCACTTCACAACCACACCAAAACTTCAACTTCTATTTTTTTTAACTTCTACTTTATTAACCTTCTTTTCTACATTCCCTGTTTGTGATATTTTTTTATTGTGAAATTTTCCATATGTGGATATATTTGCCTATATTTCTTTTCAAATGTGTTTGGGGCTGCCTTCTTTATATTGATTATTTTGACTTTTGCCTTTGCATAAATATTGCACCATATCAAATCTGTCTTTCTTTCCCATGTCCATATTTCTTTTTTATACTTTTCAAAAATCTCTAGGTTTTGTTTACATTTTTTCCACTTCCTCAGATTCTTCTTTTTCCAAACAGATCAAATGTTCTTGGTCTATATACTGTTTTTCACAGATATGTTATATTACCGAACACAATTTTTTATTTGAGGCTTCTGCCAGTTTTTCTTGTGGAAGCATTTTTCTTTCCTCCAATTTCTCTCAATCTTTTTGTATATCTTGTGTCTGGAAATTCTGGGCTTCAATTCTGGGCTTCTTGCATAATAGCAACAATACATAATTTCTTTCTTATCCTCAATAGTCCATCCACTCTATCATCTTTATGACTCTTCCTTGGCCTATCAGTTTTTATGGACTGCTACTTCCTTCTATAATAGTGGGGCCATCCTCGCCCTGGGCCTGGCCTGGCCTGGCCCCACTGTAGGAATGTTTCAGTATTTTGAGGACTCTACACTGTCATTTTTTTCCATTCCTGGCACCAGTGCACCTACCAGGATTGGGCACTTTTTTATCCTGGGTCTTATGCACCCAGCTATCTTTTTTTATTTTTGACCTACTTCTGTCCATGATATATACTATATAAATACAGTCTATATGTCAGTGTCGTCTTGGTCAGATTTTGTAAAAAACAGGTTTCACCTTGTGAAGGTACCCACCAAGACTTGAGGATGAATTCAGTTTCAGCAATACTACTCTTCTTTGCTTGAATTCGGACCCCACAGTTCTAACAGTACAACTGATATTATGAGTACTAAGGACCTTTATAGTGGGTTATCAGCAATAAGAATTCTAATCATTACCTAAATAAATCAAAAATAAGACTGGAGCCAAGGTAAACACCACTAATACATGAAACAGACCCTGGTAAACAGCTCCAAGTCCAAGAAGACACCACAAAAAAGGAACAGCAGTATATCTTAAGTTTTTATTCCGCAGAATTTATCACTTTTGTCTTACTAGAAGACTTCATCAGAATAAAGAGACTCAGTTTTCCACTTGATTTATACTATTCATTAAACAAACAAAGAACAATCATTGGCCAAATATTTGACATCATGTCCTGCCATTACAAAATCCAAACTAGCATTGTTAAAATTAATGCAAAATTCACAGCAAAATAATATCAGTAAAAGCACATTTTTAAAAACATGCAAACAGTATTTTCACAGTTCACACTTATTCCTAAACCCATTTTTCATTTGAAACAAAATTTTCCATCACAACTTAGCAGCCCTCATTTTTAATACAGGACCCGGCAAAAGTTGCCCATTAAGCTGTGGGGTGTGTCAGCATTTAACCGCAGTTACCATAACAATTCACGGTATTCCAATAAAGTTTCCCAATGTCCACCCCTCGCATTTGGTTCACCTTGCTCCAACACCCAAAATAAAAATCTACCATTAGGACAGTCTTTCAAGTACTTATATATACACACACACACACACCTACATTTATATAACTATACATACACATATACTCAATGAACTTGATCAAATCCACCAAGTCTGTAACAGTGTCTGGATAGGAACTACTGATAAAATCTTACAAGAAATCTGGTATAAGGAACTGACTAGATATTTATAGTGAGGCAGATAGTTGAGAGGAAGCTAGAGATGAGGAGAAATTTCAACTATCCAACAAGGTTCCAAGAACTCTGAATTGGGTAGTCCTATGATGGTTCAAAGTCCCAGAAACATTGGTAGAACTAGTGCAGGTTATGTACAAGGACCTATTGAAAAGTACAATGTTTGGTCTCAGAGAGGAGTTTCTCAGTAGGAGTGGGTGTGAATGAGGATTCATCTTTGAACCCACTGCTGCTCATGTTGGTGATAGCTACATTAGCAAATAGGTCAGAGGGGATAGATCAGCAAAGCTGCTATACGCAGATGAAGTGGTAGTGGCTTCATAGCCAGACTCTGACAAGAACTTCAGCAAGTGGCAGGACAATGAAATACAAATCTGATGGCATAAAGATGAAACTGAGTAAAGATGAGACAGTTGTAATGGTAGCAAACGGGAAATCAGAAGAAGCTAAAAACTGAGATAGAAGGAAAATAATTGAACAAGTTAATAGTTTCAAGTATTTGGGAGGAATGGTTGAGGACAAAGGAAGTCTCAGTGAGGAAGTCAAACACAGAATCAGAGGGGTTGCAGCCAACTGGCACAAAGTATCAGAGGTAATGGGTGACAGAAGAATGCAAAGCGATGCAAGTAAGGTACACAAAACAGTATAAAAGGCGGAGCAATTGAAGCTAGAGATGATAAAGTGTCTCAGATGGACTGTGGGATGCACACTGTTGGACAGATGAAAAATGAGGACATTAAAGCAGAAGTGTAAATAGCTGCAATTACAAAGAAGGTCAAAATAATAAATTACAATGGTTTGGGCAAGAATGGGAAAAGTAGAAGACAATATTGTGAAGAAGAGTTCATGCAAACAAGAAGAAACAAGGCTGTCTTGCAAAGAGATGGAAGGATTGTGAGAGAGAAGACCTGCAATGGTCAGACTGCTGAAGAAAATAGGAGTGAGGCATTAAATAAAGAGATGATGACAGTTGATGCAACACCCCAACCCCTTGTAGAAAATGCGATAAAGGGAGCTGATGATGATAAAGTGTAATTTAAACTGAACTTCCTCAGTCATCTGTCATTCACATTTTAGAGCAGGAAAATAACTAGCAGAATCTGTGAATTTAGAACTCCCTGGAATATGCTGTGCCAAAAGAAAAAGATCTTCATTTATAGCATAGATTCCTAGTGAAAGTCTTATACAAAGCGTGAATAATTTTGTTCTCCCTATGTGTTCATTTTTGCTTGACAGTGGTGTCTCTCTGACTTTAAAATGCACTGGACAGTTGTGTCTGAAAGGACCACAAGGCATTTCTCACTGGTATCATCTCTAGCAGATTGTGAAGCTTGTTTTTTTTCTGAAATGGTAGTCAAGATCCTTCAACGGTGTTACCTCTGAGCCAAGCCCTAAAACTGTAGAGGGTGATATCTGGTGTCATTGATACAGGGGATGAGACAAGGACATCCACCATAATGAATATGAATTATATACACTAAGTTTGTAACACTGTCTGGTTAGGGACTACTGATAAAATCTTACAAGAAACCTGGTGTAAGGAACAGTTGAAAAGCTACTGCCATCAGTCCCAAACATCTAAGAAAGGTGCTAGCCTGAACTAATTGTTTTTCTAAAGCCAGGTGGCAACTGTGATCCCTGTATCAGAAAACCTTACCTTCTCAAGTCGAAAAGTAAGACCCAGAAAGGAGGCTAACTTGGGTGAATTCAACTACAAATTTTTACCATTGACTCTAATGTCAGATTTTTAACAGAGTGAAGGTTTTGTTTCTAGTGGTAACAAGCTGGTGTCTGAAGGGCACTGTTAGAAACTAATTGGCCAGATGTAAAACAAATGTACACATCAATGCCCCCTGGAATAAGCAATAACAAAGAAATGGCACACATTCAAAATTAAGAACAACTCTAAACCCAAAAGACAAGGTACTGAGCAGAAAATGGTGACCATGAACTTGACATTTTATGCATTTCCCATGATTTTGGTGGGTGGCGGCAGACAAATGGGTAGCCTTCATATATGCCAAGAACAAGCTGCTCTAGAATAGAAGACAGAACAGTGTATTAACTGTAAGTATTCTGATCTAGTTATATTAGATGAAAGCATTTTGGCTATTGGCGTGTACACATGGTCTTAAGTCTGATACAAAATAGGATACTTATGTTCCTCTTTGTCCCATTTTGACCTCAGACATCCTCATGTATCTAGTATAAAGGTGACATATGCCCATACCATCTGCCATTCTTTCTTGCCTTCCCTCAGAGAGTACAGCAGGAGACCTACAGCTTGTCTTTAAGCCCAGAAGCCATACTATCATGCCCAAGAGGACAAGGCTAAAGACTGAGACTGTTCCCCTTCCCAAAGACCTCTGCAGCAAAGAAGCAAAAGAAGTAGTCAAGGATGTGGATTCAGTAAGCAGTGGGAAGGATGAATAAGTAGCCAGTGACAGCCCCCACTAGCTAGAGGGAGATACCCTGGACTACAACTGCAACCACATTTGAACATTTTCAATTACAGTAATCTAATAACACAGCTTTGTGATACTCATTATATGGTGCCCTGTTGCAGTTATCACATTAGGATTCATAAAGCATTCAGGGTGGTGGCTACAAGTCACTACAGAGAAGCATGTCCTTCAGAAGAACCGAAGCAATCCCTACCCTCACCCTGGATACACTGTCTAAACCAGAACCGAAGCAATCCCTACCCTCACCTTGGATACACTGTCTAAACCATAGTGTTTGGAAAATGTATATACTAAGGACCAGGGAAGAGCCTCCACTCTATCCTGAGCCCCAAATCCTTTCAGAAAGGCTACAGTAGTAGTTGTGGCCCAGGCAAAGTGTGTTCTACAGAAAATGATACAATGGGCTACCCACATTGAAACAATCTGTTTGGAGACAGGCAAATCTTTCTTAGTTTCAGCAAATTCTGCAGTTTATCTGACTTCCTAAAGTCCTTTGTCATGTCCAACTAGTACCTAATTTGCCAGTGGATATCTGCAGAATGTACAGTCTTGTCTCCCTTATTCTAAGGGTTTGAATAAGGACTAGCAGTTGCATAGTGTAACAGAATGCTACTTTTGTTAAGACTCTGGGCAAAAAGAGGAGCTTGTACATAAGGTGCCTCTATCCCATGAAAAATAAGAAAGGTTTGTTTGCACATTTGCAGTTTTCTTCTGGCTGAGGTGTTAACTACAAGATGCACTGTTTTCCAAAACAAGAATATTTTGAAGGCTATATTTGATGGCCCAAAGGGTAGCAGGGTCAATTTGTTCAACACAGAGTTGAGATTCCAAGCCTACATTACTGTCTGCCTAGGAGGTGTAAGATACAGGATGCTCTTCAGAACTGCTAAACTGCTGGTCTAGATGCCTGGGGAGGCTTCAAGGGCAAACAAACAGAACTGATTAAAAGGTGCACTGTCACAAAAGTGAAAGCTACACCAGAGGAGCAAAGCTCAGACAGATATTTGAGAACCACATCTCTATAATGTAGGATCTTCCTTTGACACCCGAGGGAAAATCTTTTCTACTTAGCTAGGTAAGGTCTTCTTGTACTTAGGCCCTAGTCTCTCTCACAGTATTTATCACATCTTTAGAATAAAGGTGCCCAAAGTGAAGAGTTATGTCCTCCAAGCTCACAGATTCAGTATAGACAGACTGGTATGCATGAGGGACCTCTCCGATACACACTGCATAAGGAGGTTCACATGCTATGGCAGCACGTAAGGAGTTTTCTTTTATCAGCTGTAGCAACTGGGAGATCCAGTACCTCCTGCCCAGAAAGGAGCAATCACTCATTCCTCTCCCATCCTTCTTGATTTTCTGAATGACCCAGGAAGTAAGGGAACAGGACAGAATGCATACAGACAGATCTCTCCAATCTTGTGAGAATTTATCCACTGCCCAGTCATTCCTGTGGTAAGGTCTAGAGTGCTGCATTTTCTCAGCTGTATGTTGTTTGGAGAAATAAAGAGGTCTATCTCTGGGAAACCCCACCTGTTGCTGATCTCCAATAATGTCTCCTTGTGTAACATGCACTTTTGTGGATCTGCAGAGGTCCTGCTTAAATGGCCTGTTACAGTATTGCCCTGAGTGAGGTTGAAGGTTGCCCACAGATTACATTGTAGAGGTTGTTCCCAGACTTACATAGCCATCCAGTATAGATAATATAGGTCCTCCCTGTTTATGTACATGTGGTGCTGTCTGTGACTATCTTCAGTGTCTCAGGCACCAATATAGCTATGAATGCTGTCAGAGCGTAGATAATTGCCAGCATCTACTTGATGTTAATGTGCAGGGTGCTCTCTTGATATGACAATTTACCTGCACTTTGAGATCTAAGCCTTTTGTACTCATGGTCTGGTTTGCAATAACTGGTCTGAAGGTCATCCTTTG
Organism: Protopterus annectens; assembly: GCF_019279795.1. NCBI lineage: Eukaryota > Metazoa > Chordata > Ceratodontiformes > Protopteridae > Protopterus > Protopterus annectens. The sequence continues at coordinate 1,257,459,688 of NC_056743.1, forward strand.
TTTGCTTTTTTTTTTCAAGTGAGACTTCTTTAGGCAGGGTAGTGCAAGTTCGAAGTGAAGCAGAACTATGGAAGTCCAACTCCGCCCACTATGGGTGGAGTTTGACTTCCATACTCTACTTTAGCTTTTCAACCACACACACACACAAACACGCACACCAATTAATCTGTTAGCACACAAAATCTGCATACAGCCCAAATAACCGGGGAACAAAGGACCAAAAATAGGAACGGATTTTAAATACTGCTCTTCTAAACTTAGAAAGTTGCTAGAATAACAGGGTTTCTGTTAGCATGGATTAAGAGGGTTCTGTACCTCTCGACCATACCTCTCAGCCTGTTAGCACAAGAACTCTGGATAGCGCCACAAATAACGGGGGAATAAAGGACCAAAAATAGGGATAGATTTTACATACTGCTTTTACAAACTTAGAAAGTTGCTAGAATAACAGGGTTTTCATTAGTATGCATTTTCCGAAGGAGAGGTGTGTGTGCGAGAGAGTGAGTGAGAGGATTACTGGCGGCAGCAGCAGTAAAGAGGTTTGCATACCTCTGCACCCTTCAACTGAAGAAATCTGGATAAAACCTAAAGTAAAGGGTGAACATAATTGTGTACACAAAAGCAGAAGAGACTTTGTGTGTGAGTGAGTAAGTGATTGAGACAGTGACAAAGTGAACAGTGAGTGCAATCCCTTTGTCAGTGGCAGAAGCAGCATCAGTTAAGAGGTTTCCATATCTCTCAATCTGTTAGCACAAGAAATCTGGATAGAGCCAGAAATAACGGGAAAACAAAGGACCAAAAATAGGGATGGATAGCTTTTCAACCACACACACACTAATTAACTTGTTAGCACAAGAAATCTGGAGAGAGCCACAAATAACGGGGGGAACAAAGGTCCAAAAATAGGGATGTTTTTTAAATATTGCTCTTATAAACTTAGAAAGTTGGTAGAATAACATGGCTTCTGTTAGCATGCATTTTCTGAAACAGAGGTGTGCATGCAAGAGATTGAGTGAGATGACTACTGGCAGCAGCAGCAGTAAAGAGGTTTGCGTACTTCTGCACTTTTCAGCTGAAGAAATCTGGATAAAGCCTAAAGTAAAGAAAGAACATAAGTGCGTGCATGAAAGCAGAAGAGACTGTGTGTGTGTGTGTGAGTGACAGATTGAACCAGTGAGAGCAATTGAGCGATCCTCTTGGCAACAGCAGCAGCATCAGTTAAGAGGTTTCTGTACTTCTCAACCATACCTTTCAACCTGTTAGCACAAGAAATCCGGATAGAGCCAAATATAACAGGGGAACAAAGGACCAAAAATAGGGACAGACAGCTTTTCAATTATACACATCCACCAATTAAACTGCTAGCACAAGAAAAGCCACAAATAACAGGGAACAAAGGACCAAAAATAAGGACAGATTTTAAATATTGCTCTTATAAATTTAGAAAGTTGCTAGAATAACAGGGTTTCCGTTAGCATGCATTTTCTGAAGCAGAGGTGTGCATGCAAGAGTGAGTGAGATGACTACTGGCAGCAGCAGCAGTAAAGAGGTTTGCGTACCTCTGAACCTTTCAGCAGAAGAAACCTGGATAAAGCCTACAGTAAAGGGAGAACAAATGCTCAACAATATAAACAGATCTTAATTACTGCTGTTATAAAATTACAAACCTGCTTCAGTAAAGGACTGCTGTTAACATGAATTTTCTGAAGAAAATAAAAGTCTGAAACTCATGTCTCTGTCACTATCGCTTGACATCAGTCTTTAATAACTCGCAACAAACCAAATGTTTTAGGAGTAAGAAACCAAAAAATAAATTAAAAACCAGTACATTTTTTAAGTGTTATATTTTGGAAGTAAAATGCTTTCTGCAACACCATTAATGTACTACAGCAAGTTTGAAACATTAGAAGGAGGAACTATTTTACATCAAAAATATATTAAAAAAAAAATAATATAGTAGTAAAAATGTGTGTATATATATATATATATATATATATATATATATATATATAGTACTTGCATATTATCGCAACAGGATTTCCAAAGTGCGATAATCTGTCATGTTTCTGTGGACACACTCTGCTTAATGCAAAATGGGCTTTGTGAAGAAGTTAGTCATACCTTGTAACGGCGAGTATGAGGCAGGAACAGGTGAAATGGATAAAGTTTGTTCTCCCCCTATGAGGCCTCTCACCTATGTTGTGAACTTCATGGAGCCACTGGCGCTGTACAAATCCTGCAGTACACATTAGCGCTCATGATTCTTTGCAGACATGGGGTTGTATGACTACAAACGGGTACCCAAAATGGGTTGGACAGCTTTTTACAGCCAGGAAAGCAAATTTAACAACTGCTGGGTCATACACAGTGAGTATATATCACTGCAGGGTAAAACTAACTCAGGGACTGCTGTGTGTGAACCTCCGCAAAGACAGCTATATCTTTCACTAGGTACTGTGCCTTCTGACAGACCACAGTGTAACATGGGTGGGTGACAACTGATGACATTCCTGCAAATGCTGTTTTACAAGTAAGGAAGTCAGTTTCTCCTAATGAGCCATGTTCCCGACTGCATCTCTTGTTGGGAATGTCCTGGCTTTCAGGACTTCTAACATTAAGGACAAGTGTAAAGCAGCAGTCAGCAGTACTGGTTGGGGAAAGGATGCTACCAGGCAAAATAAATTTCTCTGTTATCCGACTTCCTCTGTGAAAGACAATCCCACAAAGTAGCAGTTCAGATTCTATACACCCCTTGCTAAGTTAAGTGATATTGTGTCTTCAAAACTGTACCAATTAGGTACAGTCGGAAATCTGTTTGCGATAATACGCAAGTACCCAAACATATATATCTATATATATACATATACATACATACACACAAGTAAAACACAGCAATTTTATAGAAAGCCCATTCCCCATTCTCTAAGTGCAGTAATGTGTGTGTTAATGTGTAATTAATGCCCTTCCAGGGGTGAAGAGGCCCTCCACCTCAGAAGTTCCACTTTTACCGCATGTGGTGACCACAAACTTTTTTTTTTTTATTCTTATCACTCAAAAATCTAGTTCCCTTCTGACACAAAGCTGTACTGGTATGGTAGCTTCAAAGGGGTCCACTTGTTAACCCCCAAGTGTTCCTTAGGAGCCAAAGTAATTTTCTTATGTTACTTCAGCTATAGGTGACTTGTGATGCTTATGTCTGTCTGGCCATCACACTAGTTCAGGACACGTTGATGGGAGATTTTTTTATTCCTAAAAATAAAGGCTCTGTAAATGTTGGTATCTGGGGGTCCAAAGAAAACTGTTCTCTGGGCAGAACATGGCTATGATTTTTACCTGCTGAAAGCAAATCCCAGGCTGCTCAGGCACTTGAAGGTGCACACTCTATGGTCCTCTGCATCTTCTGTACTGTTTGAGCCTGGATCCATAATAAATCAAATTTTATTGCTGTTTTCACTGTTTACAAAGCTTTTTTGTTACTTTGCCAGTTTAAGTATTTACTGGTATTTTTTGATATTTTTAAGCTGTCTGTTCTGTTTGTTCTGGTTTTCCCAGCTAGCAATGTTTAAATAACTGAACTCTTAATTATTTAAAACATTCTTTGTAGCCTCCTTGCTGATTTTTCTGGTGTTTTAAACATTTTTTTTAGTGTTTCACTGTTATTTTTCTGCTGTTTTAAACATTCTCTAGTGTTTCCCACTGAAACTAGAATAGCTAGTAGCTCTGGGATAGTCCAGATACAGGCTTGCTGTTTCTGAAACTGTTTGTGTAATGGTTTATTTGTTCTGAGCTTGTTTTCCACGCCATCTTGGGTTGGAAGGTGCCTATTTGCACTTTTCTGAGAGAACTGTGCTGAGTGGGACCTGCCTGGTAAAGGGAAGCTGGTCTGGAGACTTGGAATAAGCATCTTATTGGTCCTTTTGAATCTTTTTTAATTTTTTTTCAAGTTTTTAGCTGGTATTTAGACCCTGCATTTGAACTGCTTCTGCTTGTATGTGCACTGCTGTGCAGTTGCGTGCCAAAGCCAAATAGTTAAATTCACCAAATTTTCCCTAAAACCGAGGCAGAAATATCCATCCACTGAGCTCCTCCGTGATGAATTCTGAGTAGCCAACCCTAGTGATAACAGTCTTCAACCTAGCATTATGGACAGCCGGGCTATCCTTGTTTCTCCTGTCAATCTTGTTGACTTGGGTCTGTTGAGACACTGTAGCAATTGCCTCATGTACACAGACAACCCTCTTCTAATAACACACACCAGTACAGAGTGCAAGAGATGTATTTACAAGAATCTAGAATCCATGCTCTCTCTCTCACTCAAAAAAAGTAACACTACATATGCTCATAGTGCCACTACTCATACACACAATACGCATCAAACATGTAAATCCACATACATGGAGGTTCTCTCATAAAACGTACCAAAATGCAAGACTACTACAACTAAGACAGTCCCAACACAGCAACACCAGTGTCTCACCTACCAAGGCAGTAAGGCATAACAATCAAAAAACAAATTTTATTGTCATTGGAGACTCAGTAGTGAGACACACGGATGTTCCACTCACCAGGTTAGGCAAGGAGAAAGTCAAGGTCTGCTGCCTGACTGGTGCCAGGATTCATCAGATCATGCATGCACTCAGGTCCATCAGCAACAAGTATCATTATGACTCTGTCATAATTCATGTTGGTGTGAATGACCCGAGACATGCCTCAGTGAACTATATGAGGAGAGACATGGTTGAGCTCGCTGAGTGCGTGTCCCATCCAGGTATGTCCCTAGCCTTGAGAAGCATATTACCCTCACCTAGAATGATGCCACAGTATAAACAAAAAATGATTGATTTCAATAATTGGCTCAGTTTTTGGTGTCATTCAAAGTGAATCCAGTTGCTGTCAGCCTGGGAAGCCATAGTCGACAAATCTCGCTGCTTTGCCAGAGACGGTTTGCACCTGGCACCTCTAGTCTTTCAGCTGCTGGCAAAGGCTCTTACCTCCCCCATAGTGCCTTTTTAGGCAAAGTCTCGGAAACAACATTACCAAAGTGAAATTAACCAATCAGAACAAAGAAAGGGTCATGCTGCTAAATTCTAGGAGCTTAAAGTAAAAACTGCACTCCCTGGAAGCACTTCTATCACTAGAAGATGTAGATGTCTGTGCAGTCACAGAAATCTGGTTCATGGCCTCAGAGAGTATCCTGGCCTTGCAAGGCTACAATGCCTTCCACACCTTTACAATGCAAAATAAATGTGTAAAAACCAAAGGAGGCGGTGTTTCAATTTATATTAGAGATAAATTCATCTCCCATCTCCCATCTAGTTAGACTGGACATCTCCCTGGAGTTACTCCAGGTTATGGTGGATAAGACCCCCATTCAAGTCACAGCCAGTTATAGATCCCCCTCCATGGGTTATGACGCCCACAAAACCTAGACAATCCAAATTTTACCAAACACACTGGTTATGAGAGATTTCAATTACTCCACCATCAACTAGGAAACCTACACTAGCCCTAACTCACTAGTGCAAAAGTTCCTTGACTTTGTTAATTCAAATTCCCTGGAACAAATTTTCCATGCCCCGAGAAGGAGAACAAACATTCTGGATCTGGTCTTCACCAACATGTCAAACAGATGCAGCATTGTCACAACTGTCAGACCCTCATTAGTTAAAAATGACCACAAATCAGTCACCTTCAAGCTGGCACTAACACCAGAACTCACAAAAGGTGAAATCAGAGTAAAAAAACTTCACCAAGGCAGACTATACCCTCTTAGGTGAAGGTATAAATGTATTCCAAGCCCTACCCCAAGCTGGAAGTGGTAACTACACCGAAACTTGCACTAAAGCCCTGTACAATCACTTGCATAAGTGTATAAACTCGGCCGTACCAGAAAGAATCAAAGCCAGAGCACCAAGTAAAAACAAGCTGCCATGGTGGACATCCAGCATCAACAAACTTTACAATAAATGCAAAAAGTTCCTGTCCAAGAAAACAAAGGCTAAGCCCCAGCAATGGGGAAGCACCCTCCTCAGCCTCAACAGGCAAATAAGATAACTAGTCAAATCTTCCAAGGGCTCCTTTGAGAGAAACTTAACAAGTACAGCCAAGGATAACAATAAGGCCTTTTACAGCTACGTATGTAAGGTAGGACCCAAGCATGTGCAGAACTAGTGGCCAACAGTATCACACACACTGACCCCACAGCGATAGCAAACTTGCTAGTGGATAGGTTTGGCAAAAATTTCACTCCCTTAACCCCTCCTAACTTACAAACCTTCCCCCAAACTCCCCCCCCTCAACACACACACACACACATATCTGAAGAGCAGGTCCTCAAATCCTTGTCAAAGGCAAAAACACAGCCTCTCTGTGGGACCAGACAACATCCCAGACTGTCTTCTGTTCAGGCTAAAACATGAACTAACATCACCTCTAAGAACTTTTTTCAGTCATAGCCTAACCACAGGCTTTGTTCCTGTGGAATGAAGAACAGCAACAGTTATTCCCCTCCACAAAGGTGGCCTAGCAACAGACACAGAGAATTACAGACTCATAAACCTGACCAGTCTCATCTGTAAGACCATGAAACATATAATTATGGACTTCATAAATAAAGACATAAGTGACCTCCAAACCCTGGATCCTACCCAATTCAGCTTTGTGAAGGGCAGATCATGCCTGTTAAATCTGGTGGACTTCTCTGAAAATGTGACCAAGGCCATTGACAAGGGCAAATCTGTGCACAATGTCCACATCAACCAGCAGACCTGTTACCAGTGGGGTGCCACAGGGGTCAATGCTGGCCCCCTTACTGTTTGGTATATACTTCACGGAAGTTCAGGTCAAAACTAAGGGGGTTGTGGCTAACCAAGTTTGCAGACAACTGCAAACTAAGTGCAATCATTGAACCCCCAATGATGTCAGTATACAGGGTCTCACACAGACCAACAACAGGTATTAGTCACTGTCTCAAACTGAATGTAAAAAAATTCATCATCATTCCCTTCAGCACAAATAATGTCCCTTCACACTGTCAAATCAACAACAATACCCTAAGTGCCCATGAAGTGGTAAGTGACCTGGGATCACAAGTTGACTGCGACCTTAACTTCAACCACTGTGTGTCTACTGTAGTAAGGAAAGCTTTTTATGTAGCACACTTGATTAGTAAAGGCATCACCTCAAGAGCAAAAGAAGTTATAACCCCCTCCCTATACTCAGTCCTTATCTGGCCCATAATTGAGTATAACACCCCATTTGGCATGTACCATACTAAGCACATGCAGCAGTTAGAGAGACCTCAAAGGTTTCTAACAAAGATCAAGGGGCTCCAGCATATGCCTTCCACAGACTGACTAAAGACCCTGTCATTAGACTCCGTATCATATAGACTTCTTAAGGGAGACTTATGCATGGATAGAGCAATCCAATACCCAAACCTAATGAGCTTGCTGCATATCCATAAACCAAACTGGACTAGGGCTACCCATTCCAGGGACCTAAATATGGCCTGCAACTTAAATAGGACATGCTGGAGGGACAGATTTATCTTCCAGCGATTGCTGCATCTTTGGAACAGGCTACCAATTCATGTGAAACATAGCATCCCTATGACACTGTTCAAGAGGAACCTGGAAAAGTGGATGGGGCACCATAAATTCATTCCAGGGATAGAGCCCACAACCCTTCTGGACATGGGCAGTCATCACTAAATGCAATCTTGGCTACTGACTAGCATTTCTATGGTATTACATTGGGATGAAACGGCTAGGGTTAAAATTACCTCTGGGTCGATAGCCTACTAATCTCCTATGATCTTACGTAAGGGTAGATGTAGATGTTCTTCATTTTTCACTGTTGCAGTCATCACATCGGGGTTATCCTGCCAGGGGTAGCCCTCAGTCAGACAGAATACCAGAGGCTTAGTATTTCTGCGTTGGTTGCTGTCGCTCCAGGACTGACGTCAGGTCACTGGTACAAAAACAGGCAGCCGACACCATTACATCAGTCTTTCTTGCCAAGGAGCACAAAGCAGAAGCAGTTCACACGAGTGCCGGTCAGCCGCTACCTGAGTTTTCATTTCCGAATTGAAGTTGAAGTCTTCTAAAGCTAAGTACCCGGTTGGGGATCCTTTTTTCTTGTTCTAATCGATGTCAGAAAAAGTTAACAATTGTCTCACCTGTGGAAAGCAAATACCACACTCAGACATCCATTTTTACTGAGTCACCTGTTTAGGCCCAGACCACGAAGTCCCTCGCTGTTGCTTTTGTGCTTTGTTCAATGCCAGAACTATACATCATCGGGCCCTTATTGTAGCTAGATATTTTCGCTCTCAGTCCTCGACTTCCAATATGGCTTTGGTAAGCCATCTGACTACCAATTTTCCAAAAAAACTTAAGGATAAAGACAGAGACAGACCACACAGGTCCACAACTGCCAATGATGCTTCTGATAAGCTAGTCATCAATTCTCCGGTCCTCAGTGAGGCACTTTCGCAGCCCCTAATGCCCATTTCTGTGGATTTGCAGGCCGCTACCAAAACCCTTTTGGAGTCTGGTATGCCGCAAGACTCTTCGACTAAGGATCCTGCAGATGTCTCTACCTTGGATGGGTCCAGAGCCGCTGAGCAGACACCAGCTTCTGAGGAAGTACTTTGCACTACCGATACTCGACACAGACCTTTGACTTCTTTTGCTTCTTCAGTTCTTTCGAAAACAACCGAGTTTCTAAGGTCTAGGGTACAAACCACACCCAAAAAACTGACGACCCAAGCTCATGCACCTGTTTCCTTGCCTCAGTCTCAAATGATTAAAATGGCAGAAAACCTTATTATGCTTATTAGGGGAAGCCAGGCTACCCCTTCCAAAAGAAAAAGAGACTTGTCCCCAGTATTTTTTTCTGAACAGGAGTCCAATGACTCATGCATCTGAATATGAAGATATGCAACCCATCTCTGCTTATGAGGATTCTGATGCAGAGGAATCCATCCATTCAGCCTCTCCACCCGAGGACTTCTCTTTGGGGAAACTCTACATACTTTAAGGGAGCATTTCCAAAGGGAATGTCAGGACTACCCTCGGTCTAAAAAGAGGCTCGGGGAATTCTTAGATCTACCACAGCACAGACCTCTGGCCATTCCTCCTGTCCTGGATGTTGCGGATGATGTTTTTATGGAATCCAGTCTGACTACTGACACCCTCCCTCCTGCTCCCAGGAAACCTGACAGGTATTACAGAGTCCCTGACTCTCACAAATTTCTTTTCAAAAATCCTACGGCTGACCCTGAGGTCATCTCTCAAGGACCTAAAGGAATCAAAGCAACCTTAGCTAAGAATCCCACCCCCTCAGATAGGGATTCACGAGCATTAGACAGATGGGATAAAAAAGTATACAATTCTTCTACTCTTGCTATTAGAGCATTAAATTGTCAGTTCCACATGCTGAAATATCAGCAACATACCATGGAACTCCTCAAACAAAAAATATCTTCTTTTCCTGCCTGTGCAGATAATAAAGAGTCAAGGCATTCTGCAAGTCAAGTAACTAAGCACACCTTACAATATAGTTTTGATGCCCTAGAAGCATCTTGTAGGGCAGCAGTCACCGGTTCCATCATTAGAAGGCATGCTTGGCTTAAGGAACAGACCTTGCCAGCCCATCTTAAATCCAAATTATTGGACGCACCCTTGAACAAAGACAACTTATTTGGCACCAAGGCAGAAAAGGTCTTAAAAAAGATGGAAGAAAAAGCTAAATCTATGCAGACAATTAAAGACTTCTTACAGGTCAAGCCACCGAGGTTCAGTAGGCATTGCATCTCCAAGCACTGGTCATTTCCTGACCCCTCCAGGCCAGCTCAGCTCAGCCCAGACCCAGGGGAAGCAGACTCCCCCCCAGACAACAGCCCCAGGGAATGCACAGATCTAAGCAATGGAGTTCCTCCTCTTCAAAAACAGGGAGTGCAAAGCCATCCCATTATGGTAAGAACTCACAATGACTTTACACTTTTACCTCCTCCCTTTGCCCACCTGTTTGTGCCCCTAGGAGTAAAACTCTCCTTCCATGCAGGCAACTAGGCCACCATTACCAACGACCGCTGGGTCCTCAACATAGTGTCCCAGGGATACAAATTTTATTTCCACACTCTGCCAGCCCCAAAAGGGTTCCCAGGTCTTCCTCCAAACCAGTGTGCAGAAGCCAAAAAGCAAGTAATTTCCCTACTCTCCATAAGGGCCATAGAGCATGTTCCTGCAGAACAGATAGGCCAAGAATGTTCTTCGTGTTTTACTGTTGCAGTCATCACACTTGGGTTATCTGCCTGCAGGTAGCCCTCATTCAGCCCAAATACCAGAGACTTAGTATTTCTGCATCAGTTGCTGTCACTCCAGGACTGACGTCAGGTCATCAGAGGTATAAAAACAGGAAGCCGATGCCATTACATCAGTCTTTCTTGCCGAGGAGCCTGAAGCAGAAGCAGTTTGCACGAGTGCAGGTCGGCTACTACCTGAGTTTTTTGTTTATGAATTGAATCATCCTGAAGTCTTCTAAAGCTAAGTACCTCGTTGGGGATCCTTTTTTCTTGCTCTAAACAATGTCAGAAAAAGTTAACAATTGTCTTGCCGAGATTTTCATTCTTACTGTGTCACCTGTTTAGGCCCAGACCCCGACATACCTTGCTGTCGGTTTTGTGCTTTGTTCAATACCCAAACCATTCGTCATCGGGCCCTTATTGATGCTAAATACTTTTGTTCTCAATCTCCGTATTCAGAAATGGCTTTGCTAAGCCATCTGACTACCGATATTCTGAAAACGTAAGGATAAAGACAGGGATAGATTGCACAGGTCCAAAGCCACAGACAACGCTTCCGTTAAGCTAGTCGCCAGTTCACGGTACTCAGTGAGGCACTTTTGCAGCTCCTGATGCCCACTTCAATGGATTTGCAGGCTTTTACCGAGACCTGTTTGGAGACCGGTATGCCGCAAGACTCTTCTTCATCTATGAAATCTGCGGATGTCTCCACCTAGGATGGTTCTAGGGCCACTGAGCAGGCACTGGCTTCTGAGGAAGTTCTTCACACGACCGATGTTTGCCACAAACCGACTTCTTTCGCGTCTTCAGTTCTGTCTAAAACTACCAAGTTTCTAAGGCCAAGAGTACGCGCTACACCTAGAAAACCGATGACCAAAGCACATGCACCTGCTCCCTTGCCACAATATCAAATGCTTAAAATGGCAGAAGACCTTATTACGCTGATTAGGGGAAGTCAGCCTTCCCCTGCTAAGAGAAAAAGAGACAAGTCCCCAGCAGCCTCAACAGACTAAGAGTCCGACGACATTGAGGTGTCCGATTATGAAGACATGCCCTTATCTACTTATGAGGATTCAGATGCAGAGGAATCCATTCCCTCTGCCTCTCCTCCAGAGGACTTTTCTTTTGGTGAAACCTTACATACTTTAAGAAAGCATTTCCATTGGGAATGCTAAGACTATCCAAAAAGAGACTCAAGAGAATTTCTATATTTGCCACAACATAAGCCTTTAGCAATACCCCCCAGTCCTAGAGGTTGTGGATGATGTCTTTATGGAATCAAGTTTAACTCCTGATATTTTACCCCCTGCTCCTAGGAAACCAGACAGGTACTACAAATTCCTTTTCAAAAATCCTACTGCTGACCCAGAGGTCATCTCCCAGGGGCCTAAAGGTATCAAAGCAACTACAGCTAATAATCCCACCCCTTCAGACAAGGATTCCGGAGCTTTGGACAGATGGGGTAAGAAAGTATATACCTCTGCAACTCTTGCCATTAGGGCTTTGAATTGTCAGTTTCACATGCTGAAGTACCAACAACAACTTATTAAACAAAAAATAGCTACCTTTACAGACTGTGCAGAAAATAAATTGCAAGAACTTATGCATTCTGCAAGCCAAGTCAGCAAGCATACATTGTAGAGTGGCTTTGATGCCCTAGCAGCATCTTGCAGGGCAGCAGTCACTGGTTCTGTACTGAGAAGGCATGCTTGGCTTAAGGAGCAGACCTTGCCAGACCATGTCAGGTCAAAGTTATTAGATGCTCCTCTGAACAAGGACAATCTGTTTGGCACCAAAGCAGAAGAGGTTCATAAAAAGATGGAAGAAAAAGCTAAATCTATGCAGGCAGTCAAAGAATTCTTGTAAGTACAGCCTCCTAGATTCCGTAGGCATTGTCGCTCGAAACACTGGTCCTTTCCAGCCCCATCAAGGCCATCTCAAACTAGACCCAGGGGAAACAGACCCCCAGACTACAGTCTCAGGGTATGCAGAGATCTAAGCAATGGAGTGCCTCCACCTCTAAAGCAGGGAGTGCTAAGCCACCCCCTTAAGGAAAGAATTCCCAATAACTTCTCAACTCCACTCCCTACCTCTGCCCAGCTGCTTGTGCCCCTAGGAGGAAAACTTTCCCTTCATGCAGAAAACTGGATTTCCATCATCAAAGACTGATGGGTCCTCAACATTGTATCCCAGGGGTACAAATTTTACTTTCACTCATTGCCAACCGCAAAAGGGTTCCCAGACCTTCCTCCAAACCAGTCGGCAGAGGTACAAAATCAAATTCAATCCCTGTTCTCTATAAGGGCAATTCAGCCTATTCCTGCAGAACAGATATGTCAAGGATTCTATTCCAGACTTTCCTGGTACCAGAAAAGAGGGTACTTGGCGCCCAATCCTAGATCTTTCAATTCTCAACACCTTCCTGGTGGTACCAAAATTCAAAATGCTCACCCTTCTACCTATGCTACCCAAAGATGCCTGATTAGTCACCCTAGACTTAAAAGAAGACTGTCTGCACATCCCTAAAAGGGAGTCATGCAGGAAATATCTTTGCTTCAGGGCAGGATCTATGCATTATCAGTTCTCTGCACTTCCCTTTGGCTTATTCACTGCTCCCAGAGTAAAAAATGCCTGGCTTCAGCCATTGCTTACTGCATACAGAGAAATATTCAAATGTACCCGTACTTGGACGACTGCCTAATTCAAGCAGACAGTCAGGAAATGCTGTTGCAGCACCTGACATTTGTAAAAAACCTTCTAACCTCCCTGGGGTACACCACCAATGAAAATAAATCAAAACTAGACCCAGTCAAGAGACTGTATTCCTGGGAGCAAGCTTAGACACAGCATCCCAGATGGCATTCCTCACTCCAGAAAAACAAGCCTATCTGACAAACTGTTTTACTCAAATGGCCACCAGAACCCAGCTATCTGCAAGGAAAATCCTGCAGGCCCTAGGGTTCATGGCTTCATGCATCCTATTAATTCCATATGCCAGACTACATATGAGGAAACTTCAATGGTACTTAAAAAGTCTTTGGTGCCAACATTCCCAGGACCTAGAAACCATCATTCCCATCATACCCTAAGGACAAAGTTTTTTTGGTGGGCAGCAGCATGCAACCAGAACAAGGGATTGCCCTTTACTCAACCCCACACCGCCCAGACCCTAACCACAGATGCATCAGACTATGCCTGGGGGGCACACATGGACAGCAAGTGCATTTCAGGCCACTGGAGCCCAAGTCAGATTCATCTGCACATTAACCAAAAAGAGATGCTAGCTGTGCAGCATGCTCTTGACAGCTTTCAGATCCCTACTCTCACCAGGACATCTGCTAATAAAAACAGACACCACAGTTATGTGGTACATCAACAAGCAGGGGGGAACCCACTCTTACCCACTCTGTAGGCTAGCCATGGCCCTGTGGAACACAGCCTTGGACATGCGGGTCCATATGCAAGCTCAATTCCTACCAGGCAAACAAAATGCACTGGCAGATGACTTAAGCAGAAATCTCCTAGACCCACACGAGTGGCAATTAGAGCCCAACACCTTAAACCTTCTGATTCAGAAATGGAGGACCCCAGAGGTGGATCTCTTTGCCTCCCCCTGCAATCACTAGCTCAGCAAATGCTGCACCAGGACACCTCACAGAAGGGCCTGGAAAGTGGATGCCCTATCCTTCCAGTGGGTAAATTTCTCAATCTATGTCTTTCCCCCTCTGCCCCTTCTCTCAAGAGTATTGTTCAAGATAAGACAGGACAGACCAAGGACAATTCTGATTGCCCTAGATTGGCCAAGCCAGCACTGGTACTCACTCCTGTGCAGCCTATCACCAGTGCCACCATGGCACCTACACCAGAACCCAAACCTACTCTCTCAGTGGGGAGGGGGGGGCAGATCTTGCATCCGCAACAGCAAACCCTAAATCTTGCACCCTCGTTTATTCCTTGAATTCTCCCTGGGAGGAGCTAACAATTTAAGACCCCCGAGGAGAGCTGCCACTCCTGCCTGGGACCTTAACTTTGTACTAGAGAAGCTCATGCTTCCCCCTTTTGAGCCTGCTGCTACAGCAGAGTCAAAATTCCTCTCTTGGAAAACAGCCTTACTTCTACCCATCACTTCAGCAAGAAGAGTGTCTGAGTTACAGGCTCTAATGGCTGTGGAACCCTTCATTATTTTCCATGCTGACAGGGTTTCCCTCAGGACTAACCCATCATTTATGCCCAAGGTGGTATCCAGTGTGGCTTTAAACCAATCCATCCATTTACCAAACTTTTTACCTAATCCTCAGAATAAAGGGGAAAGGATCCTGCACTCCTTGGACGTGCACAGACAGCTCAGGTTCTACCTTGACAGGACTAAGCCTTTCAGAAAATATGACCAGCTGCTAGTCAGCTTTGCTACAGGGGCAGAGGGCAAGGCCATTTCAAAGCAAGCCATTTCCAAATGGATAGCACACTGCATCCATTTCTGCTACAAACACCATGGAAAACCTACCCCACAGAGGATCAGAACTCATTCCACTAGGGCTACCTCAACCTCTTCAGCATTTCTTAGGGGAGTCCTTACCAGGGACATCCTGGAAGCTGCAACCTGGAGTTCTGTACACACCTTTATCAAGCATTACCACTTACCTGTCTTTTCTAAATCCAGAGCTGGATTTGCCACAGCAGTCTTACAACGCCTGCTAGCCAGCCCTAATACTTTTTGACTGCCTACACCCTTCCTCAGCTTTGGGAATCAACCCAAGTGTGATGACTGCTACAGTGAAACATGAAGAACATAGTACAGTTGTGTACATTTACCATAAATGTAAATGTTTGAGTGTATTCACTGTTGCAGTCCTGGTTTCTCTCCCTCCCTCCCTCCATCTCCCTTGTTTTTCTATCTCTCCTTACAAGGAAATGGTATTTACTTTCTACTGGTGGTGTTCTTCCACCATAACCTAGCTCCCTATTGGGGGCTCCTGACAGGGCAAGAAAAAATGATGTAATGGTGTCAGCTGCTTCTTTTTATACCACTGATGACCTGACATCAGTCCTGTAGCGACAGCAACTAATGCAGAAATACTAAGCCTCTGGTATTCTGGCCGACTGAGGGCTACTCGTGGCAGGATAACTAAAAATGTGATGACTACAACAGTGAATACTCTGGAACATCTACATTTATGGTAAGTGTGCACAAATGTACTATGTCCATGGTTCTGCAATGTAGTATCACTAGGGGCAGGCATTTCCTAATTGTCTTGGGTGTAGCAGCTAAATCAAACAACAAGGAAGTAAACTCATAATGGGATCACCCAATCAAAAACCTCAACTACTGTGTCACAGGTAGATGAGGTTATGCAGATGGGCATCTTTGAAATCTAGAGTAAGAAAGAGTTTGAGGGTTTCACAATAGAAAGAGTGGCTGAAGAGTAACAACATTGAATTCTGGCACTCTTAGAAACATATTTAGCTTTGATGGGTCCATGCTAGGTCTCTAGGGTCCATCTTATTTGAATCTAAGTCTTCCTTCTTATAGCCCTTTCCTTTCCTGGTTTGTAAGAGCTCTATACAATCTAGAACCAGCATGTGTAACAGAACTACTACTAATTTTTCATGGTCCTTTGTCACAGGAGGGATTCCTCTTTTTCTTTGTTGAAAAGGTGAAGTGAAAACAATGATTGGGAAGAATTCTGCAGCTGTTCAACAATGGCTTCCAGTAATCTAGAGGAAAAATAAGTCAAATATGCTCTGAAAATATTAAAATAAAGAAAACATTAAAAGGGTATAATCACCTCAAATAAATGGCTGGAAAAAAGCTTTAAACAGATATTCAGAAGAGCTGATAAAACTGCAAAAATCAGAGGTTGAAATGAAGAAAAGACCACCCAAGTATGAGACTAGTCAAGAAGAAATATTTAAAAATACTGTACAATTACAGGACAGAGCATGTATGGAAAATCTGAGATTTTCTGCTGTACCAGGGAAACTAGAAGGAACAGACTGTATTCATTTTATGAAGGTACAAATAAGCAACTGGAGTGGTATTCCACAGCAGGATCTGTTAAATGAAAGGGCACATCATGTGTATGCTCCAAACCTAGCCAAGACCTGTGTTAGTAAAGCTGCAACCCTACCAGCAGAAAGAGTTGATACTGACAAAATTGTGGCTAAAGAGTAAAGTTGGAGATGGTAAAGTGCTTGTGGAAAATGATTATTCATTGTACACCAGGCTGAAGAAAAGCAATTTATTTCAAGCAATCAGTGAATGTTGAGAGTGAGATTCAAGCTGCTGCATCCAGCTGTCTTCAGAATATTTTTTCCATGGAGGATCAGTCATTTTTGGATGCAGATCAGGCTAAGGAGGAAATGCAAAAGTTTGTCCAACAAAAAAGTGAGCATCACACATAATAGGACTCTGCTTATAATTCTTGTGGTAATAAAGCACATGGAGAGACGTTGTCAGTGAAACCTTTTCCAATATTCCAAAGGAAAATATTTCAGAGAAAGAGAAAAGCACATGAGTTGACTAGACGAACTGGGAGCACCTTGGAATTAAAATGGCGTCTGGAGATGGAGATAAACAGGAAGAAGACTAGCAACACTGAAATTAGTAAATAAATGTGACATCACAAAGCATCAATCAAACTTGGGAAATATGGCTGTACACAAAAAGCAGAAATAATGGACTTTCATTGACTTTGTTAAACTTGTACAGAACTGAAAGGCATTTGCCTCACTTCTTGTTATTAATGCTTAGATGGGCACTAAGGGGAAAGGAGGAAGTGGAGGAAGGAAAAGGGTAATTAAGTAAAAGAGTTTCTGTTCTTAACATTATTCCTATCAAACTTTTCACATACATTACTTGTTTTATAGTAAACCATTTTAAGTTATTGTTAGATGTGGTAAACTTACTAAAGTAGACAGATAAATGATAATGGAGTGTCTGTTATCACATCATCGAAAACTTACTGCATCAAATCTGAATTCATTGACCCTAATGCATTGAATGGCATTTCTGCAATTGTCCACATCTTTACCAGGGAAAGTAAGAAATTGGCCATCACCACAGTGGAACACACACTGCACTACATAAAACCCACCAAGTTGGGGGCTATGCCCCCCACCCCCGTAACTATATATACCAACTCCAAGATCACACTACAGGTGGGGAAAAGGGCAAAGTTGTGGTGTTGGCCAGCTGCTTCCTTTCCCTGGTAAAGATGTGGAAGTTTGGGGAAATTCCTTTTGATGTATTGGGGCAGATGAATTCAGATTTGATGCAGTAAGTTTTCAATGATCTGATATAGACCCGATAATGGATGATAAGCTTACATTTGACCTGCATATACAAAAATGCATAAGAAAATCTCATCAAAAACTGAGGATGCTTTACAGAACCAAAAACTTTCTCACTGACACAACTAAAACCGCACTTGCCACTATTTATGTCCTCCCCATATTTATTTGTGGTGCTCCCATCCTTACTAACCTCCAGGTATCACAAAAATTAAAACTTGAACAATACTATAACAAAACTGCTAAATTTGCAGCAAATACCCCTTTCAGAACCCACCACTGTGTAGCACTAAAAAGCCTAAATTGGTTAGAACTGCCTCATCACCTAACATCTATACAGCTTCTTACAACCTAGAAAACTATCTAGCATCCATCTGCCTGTCCAGCCCAAAAAAGCATTCTACATAACTATGTTTCCAGTTTGTCTGTCTGCAAACCTGCTAAACATTGCCTGTACCCGTACAGGGTTGCTAAGGCCTGGAACTCCTTACCTGTATCAACCAGGTCAATACCCTCCCTCCTACCTTTCAAAACCACTCTGAAAGACTTCCTAGCTAACATCTGGCTTTGTTCTTGCTCAAAACCAAGATAAGCTATATTCCTAAATGTGAGCAAGTACCTTTCCATTCCTTATACCTCCTTACTCTCCCTTATTCACTTATTTCCTTACTTTTATCACGTCTTCTTTTGCTTTCTCTCTAAATATACAATAAGTCTGTTTTTCTCTCACTTCATATTGCAATTCCTGTTTGTACCAGACTAATTAATTTCTCTACAAACTGTCTAAAGTTTCTATAAGTATTAAATTATTGTCATATAACTTGTATTGACTCTTAACCAATGTTTTTCCACTGTCACTAATTTGTTATATTTATTTAAACTGCAGATGTTTTTATTTTTGAAAATTGTAAAATTGTTCTAAAAACTGGCTTGCAATAATCTAGAGCTTTTCTTCCCAGGTATCTGCTGAAAATGGGTTTCAACCCAGTAAGACTTAACCTGTAATCAAATGTCAATAAATAAACAAGTAAACAGATGCCTTTTTCTTTCTTTCTTATTAGTATTAAGAAATGTAGGCATTACAGTACAAAAGGAAAAAAAAGGCTAGACAAAACCATGTTTGAGTTAATGGGCTCTAATCTTAGGTTAAGGTGGGAGATGGAGTGCAAAAGATCATAATATATGAAAAGCTGATATGATTAGTTACTTTTGCATAGATGAATGTCTAGATTACGACCCTTGGTTTAATCTAATAACAAGTTTTAAGTGGAAACAAGTAAATAAAAGAACACTGAATGTAATGACAAGGTTTCCATCAGCAATAAATATTTCAGCTTGTCTTTAGAAGCCTGCAACTGAGGGTTTCATTTTTTTTCTTATTTTTCAACGAAGACACGCCGATTGTAGTGCAAACAAACAAAAAGCACTGTTTTTTCAAGACTAAAAGTTATTATCTTCTAAAAGCATGCACTTTGTTTTTCTAATCAGGGAGGGGATTAAAGTTAAAAACATTAATTAATGCAACAATTTTTGCAGCTGACTATTTGAGACAAATGTTCCTGTTTGAGGGTTAAACTTCATTATTTGAATATGTACATAGTTTTGTGTATTTTATGAATTTAAAAGGTAATGGGGTGTGTTTGCTTTTTTGTTTGAGGGTTTTCATTTAAAAAAAAGTCTTGTAAAATGTGACACAGGTTCAAATGGAGATAAGAAAAAAAACTCTACAAAGGATCAACCTGCTAAACATTGCAGGGTGCATGCATCAGAAAAGCTGGAAATAGACATTTAAAAAAGTTGTTATATATAGTACCTGAGAATAACAACACTTTTCGTATTATCTTGGAATGTGAATGGTCTCACAGGTGTAGACAGAAAGGAATTATATAATTATATTGAGAAATGCAGAGTGCATATAATGCTATAGGAGACATCTGGTAAAAAATGAGCATTTGAATGTGATAATGAAAAGATTTCAGGGTGGATTTTTAGCAGAATATCAGTGACAAAGGAAAAGAGGAGTACTTATATTAATTACTACGGGAGTTTCAATACTTATAGAAGAGAGAAAAGATAATTGTAAATTTGCGGTAGTAAGGCACTACTGGTAAGGAGCAAGAAGCTTAAGAAACTTTGGAAGAAGAAATCAGTTCTCAGCAGGATATTATTACTTATAGATGGGGGATGGAGTATGATTTGCAACAATGAGGATGTATCTGGGGGCCTAGAAGACAAGATACAACAAAAAAGGGTATATTTACAAAGAAATTTATTAAAATATTTGGTACAGAAGACGAATTCAGTAGCTGAACTGAATGAATTTACATATTATTCCCCAAGGTATAGCTAGACCAGATAGAAGTTATATTTCACAGGAACACGTGTATTTAATTGAAAACTTTGACATGTATCCAATAATTATTTGAAATCATACGCCAATAATAATAACTAAGATACAAATGCAGAGTACTGAAGTAAAAATGAGACACTGGCATTTCCCCACCCACCTGTTAAACAGAGAGGAATTTAAGGAATGGGTGGTGGAAATTATTTAGGAGTTATGGAAGACAGAAAGTACTCCTTTAGTTATATCTAGTTAGTGGGATAAAGTGAAAGTGGAGTTTAAAAACAGGGTAGAAATAAAAGAAAAAGAAAGAGTGTTAAGAAGTAATAAGAATTATTTAGAGGGGATGACAAAGGTTAAAGTACTGCAGATTAAGGGGAATCTCAAAGAAAATGTGCAACTGCAAAGTGCTAAAGAGAAAATAAGGGAGAACTGGGATAATGTGCATGAATTTAGAAGACTGCTGTTAAGCAAAAAGAGTTATGTACGTACCATAACTTAGAATCTGTGCTATCTAGTGTCATTATTCATCACGGATGGTTATTGGATGTGACCTCAGATCTGACCTGGCTGATGGACAGATCCACAGCTCAAGCTCCTCCCCTCTCCACAATCCCCTGCTAACCTGCAACCCTCAGATCAAGTTTGCTGAAGAAAAGGCAGCACCACCTGCCCAGGAGACTAAACTATCGCCAAAGAAAAACATCATTCCAGCTCTGTCAGACCCCCAGAAGGAAGGGGAAGCAGGGTAGGAATGTGAAGAATGAAGACAATGGATAGCACAGACTCCAAGTTATGATAAGTACATAACTCTATCTGATGCTATCTGTGTCATTCATCACAGATGGGTCAGAGTCCACAGCTACTAAGAACCCTGGGTGGCCTCAAGGGAGGATATGCCGGAGCACAGAGGAACCAAAGGAAGCCCTGTTCCTAGACACTAAGTCCAATGTATAGTGGAAAACAAAAGTTTAGGGATTAGACCAAGTAACAGCAGTACAAATCTTATCCAAAGAAAGTTCAGCCAAGAAGGCAAAAGACGTAGCCACAGACCTAGTAGAGTGGGCTTTAAGTGATCTGGGTAGTTCTATATGCCTGCTGTCATAAATGTAGGAAATACAGCTAGCAATCCATCTGAAAATAGTTACTTTAGAAACAAAATTATTTCATCTTAAAGCTTACACAATGGCAAACTCAACTAGATTAATATTTGATCTCTGTCTAGTGCAGCTAAATAGATGTTAACGGTTGTTTTTATTATATTAATTTATATAGATATAACTTTCAGATTTTTCTAAATATCTCAACAACCATGTAACACAAACAGAACTCCTCAACCTCATATGAAAGCCCTCAGCTAGGTGAAGAAAACACTACTGTGTGTAACTTGAGTGGTTGCTGAGATATTGTAAGTTGTTTACAAAACATTACAAATGTAATAGTTACTGTGTTTACTGTGACTTATAAAATTTGGTTTAAGAGCTAGAAACTAAAAAAATACTACCACTATAAAAATAGTTTGTGCTGAAGAGTTTGCCATTCACACTTCTTTCATAACCATGGTTCCAGAAATATGAGCATTTGTTTGAAATTTGAAGACATAATTTGATTCTGACAAAAGGCTTAGGCTCCGACC